>NC_135055.1:12282727-12585757 GCF_051014685.1 Ptiloglossa arizonensis
AACAAATAAATGTTCCTACAGAATATTAAATATTAAATTCCAATGATTGATGTATCGATAGAAAAAGATGTAGGTTACCCATGATTCTCTAGATTAAAAATTTTCTTTCGCGCCCTTTGTGAATTGTAAGACCCTAGGGGTCGTGCCCTCCTCCATTTTGAAAAATACTGATCTAAATAGAGATATTTTATAGGGTAGGTTGTGTTCTTAACTCAAACTTTACGCGAGGAAATAAATTGAATTTTTTGTCCTGGACAAAGTTAAATTTAACGTGACTTTTTAAACAACATTTTTCATTTCATAAGATTCTCCTTAATTTTGAATGAAATTACACGTGAGTCGGAAGTGGGTGCAAAAGAAATCGATTTATTTCCTATTTGAATTTTTCAAGTAACATTTTATACCGCCAGTGTTATTAGTGTCGTTATTAAAAATTGATCTATCGATGTGAGCTCGTTAATAATTCCAATCGAGATGACTTTGACCTTGATTCATTACGGGTCTGATCTATTGATATCGACAGAAGCTGGCTCCGATGATATCGTTTCCCATTGCTGTTTCATCATGCTTAATGACTCCTCTGGGCATAACGAATAATAATATGCAAATAACGTTGATCTCGATCTTTATGGATGCGATGAAGTTTAATGTTTCAAGCCAAATGCAAATAATACCAGTAATTAATCAAACGGGTTACGAAAGATTGCGGGAACACATTATTGAACTATTAACGCTGTACAATGGAGGGTATGCAATGATAACAATTAATGCCCATTATGGAATGAAATTTGAACGAAATACAATTTTGAAACGAACGTCGTTCATGATCTTTTTTCACTTCTAGTATCACGACACTGTCAAAATCTCCATTTGTCAACTAACTATTATCATCTTGACACGAACTTGGAATTATTTCATAGATAAATAGAAACGACATTTAAATACAACGTGCAAGAAGTATTTTCTAGATATAATTTTAAATCGGCTACTTTATTCCTATTTTATATTATAGATTACCCGTTAAAGCAAACTTCAAATTCGTTTAAATCGCGTACAAATGTACTTTCGCGAAGCGAGCTCATTAACATAAATATTCTTTCGGAGCAATTTCAAACAGTGCGTCAATTCGTTTATCGATGTTTCAAATCATATTGTGCGCCTCGATAAAGGAACCTTCCAGTTACTTACATTTACAATTTAACCCGGAAACTCGTGAAATAATTCATTCAAACGTGGCCATCCAGGAAGAGATGAATGAAATCGGATTTCTAAATTTATTACTAAATCGAAGCATTTAATTATTCCAAACGATTCACCTTTAAATTATGTCGTGTTCAATTGCCCGCCGATTTTCAATTCTCCGTTAAATCTCACTTTCTAGGTGAAAAGAAATTTACAGCAAATTAAACAACTCCTCTCCCGATCGTGTACAATTTTTCCCTTCGCGACACCGTTTCGCGCGACAAAAGTAAATTCACCGACAAAGAATATTCCAAAATTCTCATAATATTCCTACCGGTACTGTATCGTCAACACTCGTATATCAAGGAAGGATAAAGGTTTCCTTATTTTCTCTGAAATTTCCCAAAGAAAATAACGGTCTGGCTAACTCGTTTGGCGTCGATCTTATTAAATTTCTTCAGCCCGTCCGCTGGAATGAGATACCCTAAGCATATTAATGAAAAATTAATTAAACAGTCGGCCAGCGCCGCCGCGTCGCATTATACCCCGCGGAACCCCCGTCGGAATGATAGTCCGCGTTTCATTTAAATAATCGTCGGACAGAACACGCGAATAAGAGAATGATTCGTCCACTCACGGATTCCCCGGGATGACCGTGCTCGCTGTGGAATAAGTTTAATAACAACAGCCAGGCTTCGCAGTCACCAGAGGTGTCCGTAGTCGGACTATCATTATCTCCAGAAGAGGGCTCGCCCTTTCATAATGCCCCCCTCCCTGTATCTTTTCCTCATCATCGTGCTCTTTCTGTAGTTATTCCCGAGTCAGCCTCCGTTTCTTTGTTCTTCCTTGTTCTTGGCCTCCCCCTCCCCCATCTCACTGACAATTCATCTATTTCGATAAGTGGAAAGTAAAGTGCACTCGTAGAGTAACGGTAACAACGTAGATTCGATCATTTTTTCTGGTTACGTGGTCGGTTCTACTAGCACCTCGATAAAAGTAACGAACTCGAGCGTGCTGGAAGACTTTTATCGAGTGTGTCGAGAGATTTTCTTCCAGGAATCGATATTTCGAGGTTTTCTCGTGGCTTCGCGTCCCACTGTCCGACAAGTATAGTGAATGTAATGCGAGTAGAGTGAGCGAGACCGAGAAACAGCGAGCGAGTCTCGCATTACGTGTACTGGATAGTTGTTTTTGTTGTAAGTTTGTGTTCTTTTTATTGTATCTTCATTGGTGAGCTTTATCCGATGAAAACGAATCTAAATATCACCTCTTTTAACTGCTCTTAATAATATTTGTATAATTTCTTTTAAAAAACATTCAATTCAAGGGTTTGGTTTAGTAAGTTAATTTAGTTACAAAAGTTAATTTTACATCGAAAGGATCGATGGTAGCACACCTGTGCCGATTGACATTTTTTATTCTCCTCTGCGAGTACTGTAAGCATTTGAAGGATCCCTGTTTTTTACCACTTTGTATAATTAAAAATACACCGAACGAGGTTATGCTTTGATTTACTTTCACCGAGGTAACTCAAATGAAAACAGATGTACAAACTTCGATTTTTATTATTGGATAAAATTCAACCTCGTTTCAAACTGAATAAAAATTACTCGATATTGTCCATATTCTCCTTACTACATTCCCTTTAACTCAGAAATCATTGTTCCAGATTCCAGCTACAGTGCTATGTGTACATAAAGCAAATTTGAACATTGTCGCGAATTTTTCTTCAGTCGTGGATCTTCGAACACTGACCAAAACATCAAATCCAATACAATTTGCAATTCCTTCCAGATATCAATTTCTCAAATCTATACAGTATTGAGGAGTATTTGGTCCCTAGCTATTAAATGAGATACAAGTTAAACTTTGCAAAAGATTCAGTCCTTTAGGAGGATTTCAAAAATTATATTTCATCTACAGAAGGACACTTTAGGACTCGAGGACACGATCCTACAAAGTATTATGCATCCGAAATAAATTGAACAATACCAGCCAGATGTTTAGTCATTAGAAATGTTCGCATTTGATTTTAAATACCATCGGCAAGTTTGATATCCTTGTCTTCGTTCATTTTATTCTCTTTTTGCACTTACTGCGTGTTTTCCACGATTCTACGTTTTTGTCAATCACGAAACTTCTTTAGTTCGCCTCTCTCTCTTTATTAGTCTAACTCTGTCAATCGAGAATAAAGTGTCATTGATTCATTAATGACTGATTAATTCCTCCAAGTTCTCCGATAATTATTACCCTGGAAATATTGTACAATCGAGATAAGTTTCCTAATAACCTCTGAGCTTCTCAGTCGACGGAAGTGTTCCCGCTTGGACAGGACCATCAATACCACCTACAGAGAACTCGCCTCTCCATGAGTTTTCTATCTTCCTTTGTACTCCTTTGTCAGTATTTTATACCTGCTGCGTGTCTTTCAACTCCAGTCCCTGCTTCCCCGTTTTTGCTTATTACCAATCTTCTCCCATCGTTTCTATTCGCCAGCCTCGATGAGTGGAGAGCAAGGCGCCATTGATAGGTGAATTAGATACCTCGGTGATTGATTAACTATTCCAGTTTCTTTGACAATTGCGTAGGTTTCTCCAAAAGTATTCAGAATCGAACAACTTTCACTTCCATTTAATTTATTTCCCTTCTCTCTCCAGGAAGCAGTTGCAGCGTTTTTTTTTTAAACAGTGGGCCTACCTCTTCCCGAAAGAGTACAATTGCATCTTTGTGACGCTCAAAATTACCATCTCCTTAAAAATTCCTTAAACTCGAGAAACGAAAAGAAATCGAAGATCATCGAATCGAGACTCTCGAATCAATTTTCGAAACGTTTAAATTTCTCGTTTAAAATCCTTTCCACTGTTTCGACAATTCTATCTTCTCCGCGATGTGAACTTTTCCATCCACAATTTGACAGTCGATCTTTTAGCCAGTGCTTCCACCACGTTCGATTTTTCCATCGATTAACGATACTCGGTATGAAAAATTGTCCGGGATAAGCAATTCCTCGGGAAGGACACCGTTGAACAAAGGTGTTAACCGTTCAACTCGTCCAGCTTTAATAAATCATAGCGCGAAAGTGCCCCCGAGCTTGAAATCCCACGTTTGCATCTACTTTCGGTAGACACAGGTCCGTGCCAAGTACCCTCGAGCTCCAAATTTTATTTATAAGTCTCGACTTCGTTCTCCGAGTTCAGAAAACTTTCTCGCACGATCCACGGTGTTATGCCCGGGATATAGTTCAATTGATACGAGTTTAAAAACAACAGCCAAGTCGCTCAGTCACCAGAGGAGTCCGCTATTAGACTGTCATTACCACCTGGAGAGAACTCGCCTCTTCATAAGTTCTCTTTCCTCCTCCGCCTGTCCTTTCTCTCCGCTCTGCGTGTCTCTGTCTCGGTATCCTGGCTCTTTCTGCGTTTCTTTCCGAGCGAATCCGCACCTTTTTCGTTTTTCTTCATCGTTAGTCTTCCTCACCGTCTCTGTCTGCTCGTCTTTCGGTTTCTCACTCGTTCCCGTCCACGTTCACGGTCTCTCGCTCGCACCTTGCTCGAGTTTCTTCTCGCTCCCGTTTCATTCTTCGTAGTTCCCCGAGCGTTGTTCTCCGTCTCGAGGAATTTCACTCTTACCGGGGACGTAATGACAGTCGCGAGGGTGGTCGGACGCCGCGTAGACCGTGACTTCCTTTGAAATTGCACCGCGAGAGCTACGCATCGAGAGATCAGTCGGACGTAAACACCGAGTTTGAATCTGTCTCTCGCCAAGCTGACAGCGGCGAGCAGATGGGACCGATCGGGTGCAACCGTATGAAAGATCGCCGAGGCAACGATCGGTTTCGTAACACCTGTTCTATTGCTCGTTGTTAGCTAGAACGAATATAGATCCTTGGTTTTCGTAGACTTCGCGGATTCAATGGGTACAATGAACTTGTCGCGGGTTCCTTCTTGATGATTCTTCCGCTCGGGAATATCGTGGAAAATTCGAGGTTAGGTTATACAACAGCTACAGCTTTACCACTCGATTCATTTTTCTTTCGTTATTCGTCCAATTTTGTTTCTCATTTGTTGCGTTTGTGATACGATCGTATTCACAGATCGTACAATAAAGACGTAAAATGAACCAAGCGTACTCCTTAGTTTGCGCATACTATGATGGGGTATTGTAACGTTTGCATCTTACTTCTAGCCGTAGGACTTGTTCTTTTACTTTCGTGTTTATTGTATTTATTTTTCGTGCGCGATGTTTGTGGTACATGAACGGTATATAGGTAAATATTAAGTATATATAAAGTAAACGTTAAGTTGGAACGAGGAGGAAGACAGAAAGAAATAAAGTATCGACGAGCGAGGTGCAGCTGAAGCACTGCTTTGAAATCTTATCTTGGAAACGTGCACGAAGAAATATAAAAAACACTGATATGCAATAGTAATAACGATAATAACAACCTGCGTAAAATAAGCAATGTGATACGTTAGAATTAAAAATGTAGAGAACATAAAGGAGAATCAGAGATAGCGATTGTGGATACAAGATTCACCAACTTGTTTGAGAGTGGTATATACAAGGTGTTCAGGAGCGAAACCGATAAATTTCGTCAGCATATTCCGGAGGTGAAACGATATAAACCACGAATAATCGGACGCGTTCGAGCTACTTAACTTTCAACGATAATTGTTTATTTGAAATTATCCGAAATTGTCTTCACACCGATTTACACGAATTGTTCAGAATTACCACCTCGTGTCTATATGCACGTAAATAGACGTGCTTTCATTGACCGCATCCACCGAATTTTGACAGGATCGTTACGCATGCTAACAGCAGCTTTCCTGATGTTTGCTATCGATTGCTCGTGTGTACCAGGTTTTCGATCTAGATACACCCACGACTTTTCGCTCTTATCGCTACGAATGAGAAACACCATAGAAACGAACACCTCGTCTCGATGAAAATCGGTACAACCCCTTAATTGAACAACCACGCGTATCAATATTTCCATAGCGTACACGAAACCTTTCATTCAGAATTACCTCTCGACTATGCTGACAAAACGATCAAAGTTTCTCCGTTTCGTTCCGGAACACCCTGTACACAGATTAATGACTCGCAACAGTAGCAATTTGTACCTTGGGCAAAAATAATTAATTTATCCCGGTGTTGTAAATTATTCTTATTCGCCGGTGACATTTATTGCCACGGAGGGACACGATTATTGACATCCGTTATTCTAACTTCGGTAATAAAAGAAAGCTCGCGAGGTCGCTGACTCCTCCCGTTTACAAGAAACATCATAATACCGCAATTAGTCCATCAGGCGGGGCGTAGATGATTTCTTCGCTTATTAAAAACCACAGTAATCTTAGCGAGCAATGCAAACGTATTAACATACGTTTGATTGTCTTCTTGTCCATGAGGGCAGTTTGATGTTAATTAGCAACGTACTCGTGCCGGCTACTTGAGTGTTACGAATAGCATGGCCTATAAATCACGCGTATCTCGTGTAGCTTCTTTCCGCAACGCTTATACTCATCCTTTTATTCTGCCCCTTGATTTCTTTCTCTCAGTTGAGAATTCTCCTCCTCTTTTTTTCCACTCGCGTACCTCCGGCTGTTATTTAGCAACATGATCATTTAATCGCGCAGGAGACTTTCTTGCGATCCCTTTTTCTGATTTATAATGCTACTATGCCTGGTCAACACCTCCGCCAGTTTTACCTTTTCGTGTAGACTGCGTTATGTGCATTTTTCATGCACTTTTTGCTTTCGAGAATTACGTTGGGTAAGCTATTAACGTTAGTAATATCACCGGTTCGAACTACTTATAACATTCGCAACTGTTGCTGCTTTCAATACTACACTACTAATGAGTACGTGTGTTCTGCTATGATTAAGCCTGAATTATTAACTTACATACGTATTGGCTAAAAGTTGATAGCCGCTTTGGTTTCGTTCCTCTTCGTGAAAGCACGGGTGCATTTAATCTTCTGCTGTCGTTTATGATATTTCTCGATCGTCGCGTTATTAATATTTTGAGCGGAGATGCTACGGTTTTTGGTACACGTACGGAAAATAAGGGCATTGAGAGTTTATTCTATTCGTCTTGTTAACGAGGTGATTAGTATTTCGTAATAGACTTATCTTATGTTACAGTTCAACAATTTCAAAAACGTGGAAAATGTATTTACATAGGAATTATTTTAAATACAGAGAATCAATTTTTGGCTAACATTTGGTATTTCATTGTACATTGTCGATATTTTTAGGAATTTGAGGAAGCAAATTTTATACTGTTTATTTTACAATAATTGACAGATCTCGACCAAAATGAGATTAAATAATTGAGTCGAGAATCATTTATTTAATACATTTTATGACACAGTGGGAATAGGTAACTATTACTTGTTTATTATTTTACGAACATTGTCTTTATTTCGATCATAAAATATGTACATATTACATTACACTTTATTGTAATAGTATAATATCGTTAGAACAATATAGTATCATTATTGAATGGAGTATCCAACAATATAGTATTATTATTGAATGGAGAATTCATATGGGAATAAAGAAAATTTAAGTTACAAATGAAAAGTAGAGTTATATAACATATTATATTATCAAAATTGCCTCTGATCGATATAATGTTTCACATTTTCACAGTACAAAAGGGCTATTATTTTTGCATTAATATATCAATAACTCAACGGAAGAAGAAAATACGGTGCAGTGAATAATTTTTACTGAAATGTAAAGATATTTCATTCGTGTATATTTTATTTCCAGCATACCGTCTCCGCGAGTGTCTTAAAATGTCTATAAATGAAAATTTTACCCATTTGCATAGATATAGCGTCTGCAGTTGCATGTACGTATGCAGGTACGTAAGTGCGCGTTCCTTCGTGTGCATGCGCTCGATCACCTGCATTTCCGTCTCTTTCGACGTATCAAAGGAATCAGAGTTTTACGACGTCGGTCTGTCGGAGGATATTTTATACTAAATCTAGATTTCTCGAGAAAACGTCGACGATTCAGGACGCTAACCCGCTTACACGACTATACATCCAAAACAATGAGGCGAGTTATCAAAAATCGATCGACAAATTTATCTAGAACTTTATGCTTAACGAGTTCAGCTTTTTATGTATTGCAACGATTTATCAATATCGAGAACAGTCTTAACAATAAAGGCTAGAAAATTCGTACAGGTTTGATTTCAATATCGCATTATGTTCGATAAATAAATTAGGATTAAAAAAAGAAATAGATTTACAATGTATAAAGTGTAATACCTTTTAGAAGGTACTCTTATGGAATATTTTATTTAAATATTACTTTGTTAAAATAAGTAAATGTATATAAATGTATGTAATAAATAAAATATTCATTCTTATTGATATCTTGGAACAAAAATAAATTTGTCACTGTCTATAAGAATAATGTGTTTATCAAATTCAACGATTCGTAGATATTACATGAATTGGGATAATTACATTGCAGGAATTGAAATGTAATTACGATAAGAAACTTATACCGAGAATGTTAATATTAATACTTTCAAATTCTCCCGCCAAAAGTGATTCTTGGATACTACGTCACCATTTTGTACGAGTACTAATGGACTTCCGTTACGTTTATTTGTTCAATTCAAAAATTAAAAATGATCTTGAAATTTTACTGGAAGAACTGATTAGCAAAAGAAATCATTGAAACTATATATGTTTTTCATGTAAACGATACAACTTTTATATACAAGTATTTTTGATACAATGCCAGTATAATTAAATCTCATTCTAAGTTAGGTTAATGACAACATAGATACTACCGTATAATAGTTAGTGGATACTTATCTAAATTGTTCCAGAAATAGTATAAAAATTAATCTACTATATACCATTATTAATTCAAACTGTAATTTACAAACAAGGCAAGTGCATCGATGAAAGGAAAATATCAGACTGTTAACACGCAATATGATTCATACTTCCTCTCTAATGTAAAGAATTAATTTTTAGTTCCGTTTTATAATTTACATAACATCGTAATGTCAATTCTTTCTTACTTTGCATTTTCTAAGCGTCCAATGACTCATGGGCAAGAATGCACGTCTTTCTAGGTTAGGTTAATAACAGCGTACACATACAAGTGTACGTAAGTAGCTGTACCTCATCTTTCCACAATAGATGTATATTTATTTCAACCTGCGTGCATTATAAATAACATCAAATATTTTTATTTTTTTATTCTACTCGGTATCGTAAGTTGCTCAAATGCAAATACTGTTTTGGATATAATTTCTCTCATATTTTGCATTTCACTGTTCCGAAGAGATCTTATTCATTTATTATATTTCACACCTTCCATTTTATAATTTCAAAAAATCACTCAAAACTGAAACTAAGAACTAACATCCAATCAATACACATACACAAAAACAATATTCCATGCATCGTATACTTTTTAATGTTTTAATTCGTACTCTCTACAATTCCAGTTTAATAACGACCCATTATTAATATTATTATTATTATTATTATTATTGAGTCCATCTGTCTGTATATTTTACCATTAGTCTGGCAATTAAATTCCTTCAGGCGTCAATGATACGTCTAAACAGGATATTATTTGCGTTCGCTTTACGGCCACTTTAATGTAATTCGTTCGTTCGTATGATGCAAGATTGCTAACTAATCGCAATAACAGAAAATCCTTCCGTGCCTTCCTCTGCATTCCGAGTCTCGCCGCTCACGCAGGAACGACAGTATCTCATGGACGATTCCGTGTGGCTTTTGCGTGAGGCTCCCGAGTGGAAGTTACGCACAAAAAGATCTATCCAGGATGCACACAGTCGTAAAATCTTGATTCCCTCGAGTAGATCCGAATGCTTCGCGGAGCACGTAACTGTTCAACCGTTCATAGGTATCTGTGCGCCAGTGGAACATACACTCCCGTTGAAATCTTAGGGCAGTTGATAAATTTCACGCGAATCGGAAAACAATGATTGCACGTCAGTCTACCGTGCACTTTACACGTTCTGTATTATAAACAGTTGTGGATCATTGAATCCGAGAACATTGAATGCAAGCCAAGAATTTTTACTTAAATTTTGTAATACTTTTATTAAGATAAGTAGAAGAAAGTTATAAATATAAAATAAAGCTAATATTAAAATACAATACACAAAAATGTAACGGAAAATTATAACTCGCAGTGACATTTATTTTATTTAAATTTTTCGATCTTAATGATATGTCTATATTAACATAGTAAGAAAGTAGTTAATACATTATATATTAATATTGACAAATTTATATTGTAAGAGAAAAGTTGGTAAGAAATGAAGTACATTCTGGAATAAAATAAATTGAAACAATTTAAACAAACGCTTGCTTCGTTACGTGCACATTGACAATGACGTTGACTTACAAAAATGACAAGTCACGTTCACTATGGATATTAATTCGGTCGATGATTTATCTAGTGAAAAAAGACTACAGTTACAAAATCTAACGCGTTATAAACGTGGCGAAACAATTTTTCAAGTATTGCAATGTTTTCAATTTTGCTAATTTCGTAATTCTGTTAATTAATTATAATAGAGTTCCTATTGTAGCCTTATTTCATTTTTGGTAAAATGCAATTCATCGAGTTTAACAATCCCAGCGAATTGAAAGAAGTAAACGCGAGTGCCTGTCTATAGGTACACCTTTCAGACACACGGTGAAAGTTTTGAATAGAGTTTTGACTAATTAAAAAAATGAAGGAACTGGATTATTAACGCAATCATTTCCATAAATAAAGTTCAGGAAGTGAGTATAATTATATCTGGTAACGAAAGTAATTCAAAATTTCACAGTTCACGTTAAACTCTAGAGTCCCTGCATAACAGTGGGTAACCTAAGACTTTTGAGCGGCAGTGTAAGTACTCACGTATGCACGCATTTCTATGAGAAGGAGATAAATAAAGTTTCCATAAATAAAGTTCAGGAAGTGAATATAATTATATCGGGTAACGAAAGTAATTCAAAATTTCACAGTTCACGTTAAACTCTAGAGTCCCTGCATAACAGTGGGTGACCTAAGACTTTTGAGCGGCAGTGTAAGTACTCACGTATGCACGCATTTCTATGAGAAGGAGCGCGCGTAAGTAGCTCAACGGCGCAGCGTGACGCAAATGTTACTAGAACGGATAAACTTCTCTCGCTCAAAAATTTCATATATTTCGAGAATCATTCCCTTAGATTCCTCGTACCTTTCCTCGGAGTTTTAATATTTCCCGTGGCGCCGGAAAGTATCGTATTTAAGGATCAATGAGAACCCTTATACTCGAATCTTTCGGATTTTGCTAAAGTGGTTTCGACTCTCGTGCACTCCGAGCTCGTAATATTTTCCAATATTGTCGGGAATTTTCATGATTCCGAGTGAATAAACTTCCACACTTTTTTTCCAACTTTTTAGGCTTTCGGAGTGTGGTTTCTCCTATTTCTCTTACATTCCGTTGCCTTGATACCCTAGCCTGGAGCTGACGGAAGTCTTATATTTAAAAAATTAATAACGTTACATCTCTGGAAATTCAGTGCCCGTCGAAAAAATATTTTCTCCGTATTTTCATCATTTTTAGAAAGGAGTTTCGATATTTTTCTTGACGTCACTGATCGCGTCTAATACGTTAGAGTTTTTCAATTTTTTTCGCAAAATGCAAAGTACTTAAAATACTGCTCGAGTTTGACACATTTTAAATTTTCAAATTTTACTTTCTTTCTTATGAAAAACGTTTTTCTTGCACACGCATAATATTGGATGAAACGTCGAAGACATTTTTTTATTAAACGACTATTTTTGTTGAACAAATTTTGACTGTCAAGATGAGATAAAATGAGTTTATTTATGCGTTAAACCAGAGTCTCTATAACGAATTTACAAGTCACAAAATGGCTTCATTTTAAAGTTCAAAGAGCGAAGAGTAAATAAATTTCCCCTTTTTCTATTAATAACTTTCAAAGCATTGCAGACATTGTTACAATTCTATTCGAACAGTTGGACGGACATGTTCTCTATCGGCTATTAAAATTTCCAGTTTGAAACTTTATTACTTTTTAAGATATCACTTTCACAAACTTGAAGAATATGATTTCGTGAAAAACTGCTTGAAAGTTTCCGACCGCCACTCTCTGCAATAACACACCATCTTCTTAGAACTGCCATAACTTTATCAATTCTTCGAATTCCTGTCTAAGCTGTTACTGTGACATTTGTAAGACTGTAAACTGTAAGAAAATGGGAAAGAAAGAAATTTTTGACAAACTTTGCTTAACATACTTAAACATACATCGAAATTATTATACAGTTGAAACTGAATCGTCAGTTTTTCATATTGTAGTTTCAATTTTTTTATTTCACTGTAAAGTATCAAATCGAGTTTTATATTACCCTATAAAAGAACTTTGACGACCCAAAAAATGTTGAAAATATTGTCTTAAAAAATTCCTTTGTACCATATTACAGTACATCGAATGAAACTTTCTCTTCGATATCTCTCACAGTACGATATACGAAAACGCAAAGTTTCTTCAAAGGGATTTCTATCTTCACGATTGTTTCATCGTCGAAACAAAAAAACTAGTCCGATTACCAGCATCGTTTGAGCTACATTTCCGCAAAGTTTCGTATTTTTCCGTATTTTCAAGTTACTCTAACTTCCCTCGTTAATTTATTCAAACGCGTCGAATCGTTTGAGAATTCGCGGAATTGGAAACGTGGAATTCACGACAGCGGTTATTTTACGCGTTTCACGTTGCGTTTATAAAGCCTTTGGCATCGTTCGTTCCGTTAATTGAAAGACCAATTGACTGATGTAAATCCGCTAATGTCTCGAAACAAACCGATGAAGTGGTTTATTTCAATTACGGGCCGATCATACCTGGAAGTCTATCAAAACCGGAAATCGATCGCGGGTAGAACTTTTATACATCGAGTCGTCTCCGCGAGCAAAAACTATTTAGCGCTCGACGATTCGTTAATTATTCCGGTCGCTTTCGCGTGGACAAAGTAATTTCCCCGCCCGAGCGTACGATCGAGTAAGACGGATGTTTACTAATTAATTGGTACATCGCTGAAAAACCCTGTGGCGGACCAATTGGCATTGTATTAAATTCTATGTGTTACGAGCGCAATTAATACGTCGATGAAAATATTAAGAGAAATTTATCGATGTCTGATACAAAGGAAGATGAGAAACAAGACACGCGATACGTTTCGATTATCCACCTTTATGGACTTTTATTTGCTAAATCAAATTTTGCACCGGGTAATTATACCCGATGAAATTGATTGTGCGGGAATTCAATTATTCAATTCGTACGAAAGGACGCACCGTTGCGACAAATAATAAAAATTGATTAACTATACGACAAATTGATCGCACGATTTATTTTTATTTCGATTCGCTTACAATTCATTGTTCAATTTTTGTCAACGTTCAAGCAAAGTGTTTCAAACTTTCGAAAGATTTCGTGGATAACGATATCTGGATAATTATGTTGGGTCATTGGTGGATAATTTCGATTCAAGTGTTGAGAAATATTTTTATTTCTTCGACGTAATTAATATTCTTCTTTTATTCTTGTAATCTCCATCGCTATGCATTATCACAGTTTTAACGCGATATAACGGTGAGATTTCGCAATTGTAACCGAAATAGTAGTTTATTATAATTATCGAATATGTATTTTCGCTTTATTGCCACAAAAGCAAATCTATTCGGTTGGTGGTTTTCTGGTCGGCCTTTGCATTAATGTTACCAATAATGTATTCTTTCATAATGTTACCGTTACATAACAGTAATTAAATAACATCCGTAACAATATGTTGTTTTGTTTGTATTATCGGACCATGCGAACAAACAAAATTTACTACGAAATGGTAATTCAATGGCAATATAGGGTAAACAACGCGCGAAAATTTGAATCTAGACGCGTAATTCGAATATTCGGACCATAAAAATCTTGTTACATTATAAATCCTTTGAACTGTAACTCGAATTTAGAACTCTTGAAACTTTATTTTCATTTACGATATTAACTTAACGATATTCGAATATCGATCATTCATATTCTTCGAGTTTTTTTGGTTGATCGATTCAGTGATTCGAATATTCAACGATCATAATTTAAATGATCCAATATTTGAATAATATTCGAATAATTATATTTGAATAGTGACTCAAATATTCGAGTACTGATATTTGAATAAGTATTCAAACGTACGAAGTTTATTCATAACGTTCAAATACCTCTAAAATATTACAATATTAAATTATTCGAACAGTCTAATCTTAGTCAAGATGGATGAACATTACCCGAAAAATTCATAAATCGTAGTATGTACCTTTCCTTCGTATGGAGAAAATATTTTAATATCATTGTTGAATTCGTCTCAGTATCCATTAAGAGATAAACAAAACGGAAATAAGGTTTCATAAAGGTGTAAACTGAAACTTAAATTCCAAAATTAAACAAAGGCACAAATGATTCGTAAACATTGCAATACGATCATCTTATTCTCCTCCTTGAAACAATTTCTCCAAGATAAACAAAATCTAGAAAAAACTAACCAGAGCAGCATATTGTATGGTACAGCCTGTACATTTAAATCGGGCATACTGTGCAACTTGCCTATAGTCGTGTGAAAACCGACGCCAAGTAACATTAGTCACAGCCAGTAGTCACAGACAGTGACTGACAAATATAACACTGTCCGCGGTCAGTTTTTACTAGACAGTTAATGAGCCAAGTTTTAAACTGTAATCACTTACCAAAACATCCAAGACCCGTCTCCGTGCATCGCAAACGCTCTAAAAATCGTCAAGTGTACGTAAACACGTATCAAAGTGTACGTGTGCAAACATCCCAATCGTTGTTACATCATAGAAATCGAGTATTTCGAAAAGACGTGATCCACGAAATTGAACATTTTCGAACGTCGCTCTTCAAATTTTTCCAATAAAGATTATTCGCGGGAAAATCGAACACACTGTGATACGCAACGCCGAAAGTATCGAACAGAACAAACACCCCGTTTGTTTGTCGAATTCGTGCAAAACGTCGAGCCACGGTACACATCGTGCAAATTAGAAAAAGAGAAGAAAAACCGGGGGTTAACGGAAAAAGAAAAAAAAAGAAAACCCCCGGAAACCGATTAGAAGAATTACGGATCACCGATTTCTACATTGTTGCATCGAAATTTCATACGACGTTAGATCCGTGTGTAATGGTTTTATCGAGAGCGCGAATAATCGGCCGATAGAAGCCCAAAGCGGCTCAGGCTTAATCGAGCATACCGCGTCCATCCTTTAACAAGTTCCATTGTAACGTTTAATATTTTCCGCCAATATCCAGGGGAATATTTTCTCGCATCCGTCCGTGCCATATTTTATCACGGCGGGCCCGGGAGCGCGCCGGTTATAAACTAGAAACGTAACACCGAATGGACATCGTTTACAACGCGATGACACATCGCAGGATTTCCCATCTGCTTATTTTGATTTATTAGTTTTCAGCTCGTCGCGTTAATTCGCCTGGCCCCGAGCTCTCTGCAAACGGAACGCGTCGCGTCTGATGATTGGTTGACGATTGAAAGAATCCAATGGATTTCGGGATTCAGAGGAGTCCAGTTTTGTGTGCGTGTGTATGTGTGTGTGTGTGTGTGTGTGTGTTTTTTAGAGAGATTTCAAATACGGAAAGAAATTTTTGAGCGAAAAGGGGATTTTTGAACTGCAAAGGGTCATTTTTCAATTTTGTTTGGACGAGTTTGTTTGCGTTTGACGGAAGCGATTTTTGTGCGAT
Source organism: Ptiloglossa arizonensis (assembly GCF_051014685.1). NCBI lineage: Eukaryota > Metazoa > Arthropoda > Insecta > Hymenoptera > Colletidae > Ptiloglossa > Ptiloglossa arizonensis. The sequence continues at coordinate 12,298,752 of NC_135055.1, forward strand.
TGGTGCGCTTATTCGAAAGAGAAACGACGCGCGGAGAAACGAAGAGAGTAATGTTAAAATTCGACGAAGCGACGTGATATTTTTGTAATGGTTTTAAATGGTTTGTTTCTGTTCTACGTACGTATGCAAGACATAGTTGTATTTTGGTTCTATCGAGCAATAGAGTAGAGTGTATGTAAATTAATTATTCATTGACGATGTTTAGCGTACGAGGGAGTATGGTACTCTTCGGTTACGATAACAATGTTTAAGCAAATTTAAACATAAATATTCCGAATCTGACGAATTCTTTAAATTGTAACGAATCGTTTACATTTCATATACCGACTTCGAGGTTTAAATTCAAATTTCAAGCTCAAAGTTTGTTTACATAGATTATTCGTCTAATATCCTTGACTCGAATTTTTACAGCAACCTATAAGTAATATCATTATACCAATAAACCTTGTTCATATACCTCACATATGTACATTTTCTACCAAACGTTTGCAACAGCAGTCGTTTTTCAATTTTTCGAGTAAATGTCACTTACTTTCAAGAGTATAATAAGTAAAACTAAAGTAACATCGATTAACATCAAAGACGAATAACTGTCCACGCATATCTTCAAACATTTTTTCGAAAAGATACTCAGCTATCTCTATCATTATCACGTGTACTATACTCGTGAGAAACTCTGCAGCGATCCTTCCACGTAATCGTAAGAATCGATCGTTGCTCTGAAAAATCAACTTTAAAAAGAACATTAATTACGAGAACAATTTGATAATAAGAGAGAATGTTTCCATTACACGTCAAACGTTTCAACACGCCACAGCGATTCGAGGCAATTTAAAACGTTTCCCTGTGCCAAATTTCCGGCGACCCAGAGCGGAAGGATCAAACGATCCCTCATATCACAAAGGAAGGACTGGAACGCCAGCTCCGTGGTAACGATTCGTGCGTGCACGCGCGAGTGCGTGAGTGCGTGAGTCAGTCTGCTGTCACGCAGGTTGCCGAAGAAGCGAGGAAGAGAGCCAAAGAAGATCCTATCTCGTCGAACTGGCCTCGCCATTAGTGTCACGAGAATGGGAAGGACTTATGTCCGCGGTGGAGCTACAGCTTGCTCCAAAAGTGAGAGAAATTGCGATGCTCGAGAATACGAGCTCAAACCATTCCATACCAATCAAGTTTCGATAACTCGTGTCATAATCGACAACAATGTCGTCCACAACTTTCACTGTCCTCGTGAACGTTAAATTTTCGTTTGGAAGATATTGTACAAGAATTTTTTTTTGTTTATTTTCCAAGAAATTTACATTAGGTTGTTCGATAAGTTTTGTCGTTTTTTACATTGTAAAGAAATACTATGACATTTGAAGTTTGGACAACTGTAGATATACGAACTAGTCGACGTGAAACTTCACACATGTTCGTTAGATAGCAGTACTATATTTAGAAAAATGAAACGAAGAATGTAATAGTGCCATTTATTATCCAACGACAAAACTTATTGGGCAATTTATTATTTTAACGTACGAATGTGGAGAAGACTCACCTGTGGTTCTTACGTTTGACAGGATTTCGTTCCTACGAGTAATATACGATATTGTAGGCGATGGGGTTAAATAATTCGAACGAAACGACTTTGATCAATTAAGAAACAAACCGTTCGAGCTAGAAACGAACAAAATATTTTCCAGGTATCCTGTGAAACGGGGAAAGGAAATTTAATTCGTTGAAAAAATTCCGTAGAGAATTTCGTCGGACGGAATTTAAGTTGTCACGGATCTATTAGACGAAATCGTGCACTTCGCTTTAAAGGTAAATTTTCCTCTTCTGTGGTTCAATTGATCTTTTACGTCTTCCTCGTTTTTAGACTCAATCTCATTTGTGCAACGAATTACTCGATTTTATTTAAATCTTGTGCGGTCGAACGATTCTGATAGAAAATGGCGAGGTAATTCGAAGTAAAATACGTGAAACGCGATGCGGTGAGAATGAACGAAATGTAAATAAATAATATTTACGAGTGATTTGCAAATAAGTGTAAAGTGCAGAATAAAGTAACGGTGCGAAATGTGAAAATTCTAAAATTATTGTCGATAAAGAATATTCATAAATGTTTTAAATAATCTTACCTTTCAGAGTGTTTTACAATATAAAATTGAACATTAAGAGGAAACTTGGAATCTAATACTGAAACAACTCTAAAGTTACAAACAAAAAAAAGGAAGAGAAAATATGATGAAAGCAAAATTAAAGAATAAATAGAGTTAACACATATAGAAAGAACAAATACTCACTCGATGATATTGTGGATTACGATCTATAATATTTAAATACTTTTGTCTTATTCCAAAGAGTAATTCTATAAAATAATATAATATTACAAAAGTTACCTGAAATTCTTGAATCAAAGTATGAAAAGATATTTTACGAAAACTGTCCACGTCAAAGGTTAAAACATTTATAAGAGTAAATTACATATAAAATTTTTCTTCCAAGTATTCGTTCACTCGATGCTTTCATCACCAAATTAAAAAGATTCATATATTTATTTTAATCGGGTTTACTCCAATCCGTTACGTTGTCCTTTTGTTCTATTTATTCCTGAAGAGGATCTAATGCGAGTCGAAACGTTGGATGAATAAAAATTGCATTTGGGAAAGAAGAATTTACATATTAAATTGAATCGCTCATCGTACGAAAAAAATTCATACATCAAACTATCGAACGATATTAACGAGCAAACGAAAGGTTACCGTTTGCCATTCAATCCGTACGTTTTTCATATTAAATATCCTATTTATCCCATCGGTGGAATTATTAAGAACCGTACCATTTTAGCACGTAGCTTTTAATGTGTAATTATTTCTAGATTCGTGGACTCACTGGTCTTACAATAAAATCTTCCGACCGTATCACTGGGTTTATACTTCGCGTGGCGCACGTGTACAACAATGAGCGCGAGTATTAATTAGAATTTCAATTAGCTGCTCGGTAATGGCGCACGCATCGATCTGTGCATAGCCATTTTCTGAAAACGGCAAACTCCGCCCGAAACTCTCGCGATTCTTACTCAGACATTAACCCATAAAAGTTTCAAACCCGACCTTGTTTGCCAACGACAGAGCGCTTAATTAGCTTCGATTGCGAGGACACAGACTCGACGTCAGATTTTCTAAAAATCGTGGACCGTTTCTTGGTGAAATTGAAGTGTACATCGGTAACCTAGAGTCTGGTTTAACGAGTTCCTCCAGTGAACTTTATTTCATTTGCTCTAACTTGTCTTAATCTAATTCGGTTACTTCGATCGCTTAACGCTTTGGTATTCTCGCATCATTTTAATTTGCTTTTATTTATCACTGTACCACAGCTTTGCCTTCGTCGATTTTATTTGGAATTACCTTCGTATTTTTCCGACACGATACAAGTATCGTGAAACAAATAAAAATATGTACGCGAAAAAAGTAATACTGTATTTTGGTAAATATTACTTTGGATATAGAATGTTATCACTGCTTGAATTATTTGTATTTTGTAATTTGTTTTATTTTCAAAAAAAACAGAAGCAATTAGATGGATAAAGAAATCTTATTTTTGAAGTTAAAATATTGGTGTCTTTTTATTGGCGAAACGTTTAAGGTGACATACAGATCATAATATAATAGAAGGAGTACAAAAGTTTTTCGTCATTTTATTTTCAATGTAGATACTTCTAGCCGAAAGTGCAATTTCTTGTTTGGACGTCACGAAATATTGAATGCATAATGGCAAGATGGCGATGTGCATAGAACGCTAATCACCGAGCAAAGTTATATGCGAGGTGCAAAAGAATAATTGCAAATTTCAGTTGTGAATAATTACAGTTACGAAAAAAATCGTAGAAAATTCTTTTGTCCCTTTTATCGAGATTTGTACGTCAATGTCATTGTTTTGTCGATACGAAGCTTAGAAAAGTTTTATCTTCGATCGTTCTCTTTTGAAAAGTGAGGTATTTCTTAAACAGTTCCTTGGGACCTGTAATTTGAGATATAACTTATTAAAAACTCATTAACTCTTCTTGTCAGTTAACACGACGGCTGCTGCATTAAGAGTGATTATTTCGGAGAATACGTGCTGGTTTTAAATTGTTAATAACAGATGTCAGTGCTATCGTGAGAAAATTATCAATCCTGCAACAAAGACGAATAAGACTATTTTTATTCTCCTCGTCGAAATCTACAATTGCAAAAAAGAAAGAGATCCGTTCGATAACTTTAAAATTCTAATATTTCGAACCATTTTCCATACAAATGGTTCAGTGTAAAATATTCTAGTATTTGTAATCATAATTTCTAACACGAATCAAAGTCAGAGTTCGAAACTTATCTCGTTTTGCACATATCGGTTGTCCATATCGAACGAATAGTTGCTTCGGTTAACAAAGTTGGTAAAAATTCTTATCTACGTAAAACTTCCTCTTAGCAAACAAAGTTACTTGTTTGGTAAACTTCGTTCACCCGTTACTTGTTTGGTAAAAATGAAAAATTTGAATAATAAAGTGAAATGTCTGAATTAAATTCGTAGATTATCTACGATGTTGTACTGTATGTATTTCTCCATTGTAAAAAACATACTACGACACTTGAACTTTGAACAACTGTAAATATGCGAATCAGTCGACAAATCTACATAAAATTCACATATGTTCATCAAACAGTGGTACCATTTTTAGAAAAATAAAACGAACCTAATAGCTCCGTTTCTCATCGAACCTATTGGTATTCTTATTTATTAACCGAAAAAAATTCCTCTTCCTTCTGTGCTTTATTGCACAGTGCTCGAAGGGATCGAGTTACCTACATAGGGTGAACAAACAGCCTCCAAACGGAAGACATAATTAGTATCGTGTATGCTATATCGCTTTCGTCAAGGACCCTTATCATACACAGCCGATAGATTGGATACCGTCTGGCAAGATATTCGAAAACTGTCCGATCAACGATCCAAAAGTGCCTCGGGCCAAGATTCAAAATACCTAGACGGACGTTGTATTTTCCCATACATTCCTACGACGTCCCGTGTTCCAGGCTCGGCAGCACGAACAGCTCTTGGAGCTTCTCACGGTATCCATGAAAAACTCTCCCAGAGCCCAGACTACGGAGCTTGCATCTCCTATGCAATACGATGATTAACTTTAATCGAAATCACAATCGTAAACGGACTGTCTTCGACATTCGAGCGATTTCTTATCGAAGAATACACTCGCTAGTAATACACAATACTTGTATGCGGGTATTCGTGATGTTTTTAGATTTCGAACGTCCGATCGCAAGTTCGAGATCACCTCTTAGCAAAGAGCGTACCAATTGTTTGGGTACAGGCCAATTGGTAACGTAAGTTAATGTAAGTAAAATTTCGTTTTTATTGTACAAATTTTGTACAATTTCTTCGACGTTGAAATGATTTTTTGAATATTTATGCGTTTGTGGGGTAAACAATAAACGATGTCCCAATGAGAAAACACCATGCTCAAGTATATACACTGGGAAACTTTCTCAGAGATAGGGATTACTTTGATATTATACAATAGAGAGTTGAATTAGAAATAGAACATTGTTTGCACTGTTATGACAATTTTATTCTAATTAGAACGGTGCTCTTTGTTGTGTGCGCAATTATAAGCTATTATTACTTAAACAATCGTGATAGCACTTTTCCGTAATCCCTGGTAATCGCCCTTCGCTTACGTAACTATCATCATTATTTTCAACATTGTTTGGTTATAGCTTCTATTGTGCTATATCTATGTTTTGTCACTAGTATTGTTCATAGATGCGTGCACGATGTGTAATTATTGTGTAATTATAGATAAAACACCTGACGTGTCCTGAAAGTGTCAACCTGTTGAGCGTAAAAGATGTGTCAACACTTTTATAAAAGAAACCACTACTGCGACATATTGGCTCATATTTTAAATTACAAATACGTGTCATTGGACTAGTTTTCTACTTTATCTAAGTGATCAATAGCAATGAAAGCAAATGGTTGTTTTATCAAAATAATGGTTTTTATACATGAAGGTTACACTGGTATACACACCGTGAGACAAAATACGTGGTATGAATTGGAACAGGGAGATTCTATGGCTTGAAATAAGACATAAATGTACGGTAATAAAAGTGCATTGACCTAGTTGTATAAAATTTGTTAAAATGAATGTAAAAGCTAGATCTACACAAATAAAATATAAGGTATTTTTAATCAATGAAAAGAGAGTAGTGTTTCCTAAATTTAAAGTAATAACAATATACACTTAGGTATATCTGGCAAGTTGTTTACCATTAAGGTTAGAAAGTTCTGATAATAAAATTAAAATGAAAATAAAGCAAGTAAAATTATATATGCATCTGGTGTCAAAAGCGATACGTATAACAAGAGGAATATATTTTCTACTTATAAGGGCATTTAAGAAAAAAAGTCTGTTTCTTGCACAGAGAATCTTATCGTCTCCTTGGAAGTAGAAATCCATCGTACATAAGTTTAAATAAACCTCAAATGATTGATCGATTGACGAGTATCTTTGTAAAAGTATATATTGTAAATGGAATCATTAATTTAACTGTGGTAGCATTTGAAGCAGACTCGGTTCTGGAATGTTCAAGTTTATAGTATATTTATATTTATTACGTAAATTTTCAGCAGAAACCGCATTGGAAACGTCGCGATCGACGAAAAGAAGAAAATAATACCGATCGCTAATTGTCGTTTCGATCGAGTATTTCTGAAGAATTATCCTGCACTCGGGTTTTTTTTTTTTTTCGACGATCGATCCGAGTCCATTAAGCGCAAAGTCAGCCGGGTAAATTCAATAAGCGAATCGTTTTCGCGCACGGAAATTAATCGTTTCACCCATTAAACACCGCTATTGAGAGTAATTCAGCGACGTTTCTTTTCTTCGTGTGCCATTGCTCGGCTGGCAGCCGAGGAAACTTGAATTTTCCGAGTTTTGGAAACGCGGAAAACCGATTCAATAGCGTGGCTCCGTTCTTTCAGGTGTATTTTGAGGCTACAGGTGAAACAGATGAAAATAAAGGGATGGAAAGGACCAACAATTCAATCTCAACTCTTCTAATGCTCCGATAAAATGTGAGTGAAACCTTACAGTCAGTTTTCTAGACGAATTATTATCAAAAGTAAACATTGTATTTTCACCGATATCGATCAGCAGTCTTTGACATTGACCGAAAAAAATTGGAAACCTTTTCTAACCAAATTTTTCCTTTTAAATCGACACACAATTTATGTAAACACTACCAAATAAATTCGTAAACAATTGTTACAGAGATGTAACCTACGAATATAGAATGAAGATACACCGCATTTATCATTATATAAATTTGAAATTATAATACGACAAATGCGATCTCGATGATTGCGTGAAAACCTCGTTTGTCACACTCTGTGGATAAGTGAAAAGGATGATTACATTTCGCTAAATTTATTACTTTCATCGTTACACGAATCTCGATACGTGTATGGATTTCCAGCTCCCCTTTTATACAATTATCAAGCTTCTACTACACCGATAAAAGAACATCTATATATTCTTATAATACGTACGGTGACACGCGTTTACATAAATGGCACCTTATGGAGAAACGATTGTCATAACCGACGAAACTAAAACGATAATTCGACGTTTCCACTCCTGGCTTTAGATCGGAATAAGAAAATTAGTACTGCACGGTAATAAAAGCTTTCGTGTAACCATCGCTTCGCTTGCTTTAATGTCTTTCACGGGGAAACAACACGTTCGTGCATAAAATATAGTAAAGAAGTCACGAAATTGATTCATTGATCCACTAAACGACAAATTAATACGCTCGTACCAATATCTCGTTGTACTCATTTACCATTAATGAAATCAATTTACCATCGAGAACTTGAAAAGATTAAAATACTAGGTTGTTCGGTAAGTTTTGTCGTTCGATAGTATCAGGTTGTTCAAAAAGTTTCGTTGTTCGATCAAACTTATTGAACAGTACTTTTCAATGTAGTACTGTTCGATGTAATACTGTTCGATGTAGTACTGTTCGATATAGTACTGTTCAATATAGTATTGTTCGATGTGGTACTGTTCAATGTAGTACTGTTCAATGTAGTACTGTTCAATATAGTACTGCTCGATCTAGTATTGTCCAATGTAGTACTGTTCAATATAGTACTGTTCGATGTGGTACTATTCAATATAGTACTGTTCAATATAGTACTGTTCGATGTGGTACTGTTCAATGTAGTACTGTTCAATGTAGTACAGTTCAATATAATACTGTTCGACGTAGTACAGTTCAATGTAATACTGTTCAATGTAGCACAGTTCGATGTAGTACTGTTGAATGTAGTACAGTTCAATGTAGTACTGTTCAATGTAGTACAGTTCAATGTAATACTGTTCAATGCAATACAGTTCAATGTAGTACTATTCGATAGATTTGATCGAACGACAAAACTTATCAAAGAACCCATTACTACACTATTGTTCCAATTTTGCTATCCGTTTCGTAGTTTGTTTCATGACGATGCACTTTGTGTTACAGTTACGCCTACGAGTCTGCAACTAGACCACGTAACTAGGAGAAGAAAAATTTCCGTGAAATTACGCACCGTTAGCGAACAACGATTCCTTTTCGCCTTCGGTCCTCGAACAATCGTATCTGATCGGGATTTCGCGGTACGGCTTTGCGTTTCTTACGATAAGAGGGTTTCGATTCGCAGGTAACGGAACCTCGAACGCGATGTCTGCAATCAGATTGTGTATTCTAGGCAATCGATGACCGAGAACAACGCGATTCCGTCTTTCCGTGCAATAATAGAGATGGATGCTCTCGACCGGATAATCAGAGCCGATCGATTCGTCGAGTAACGTGTATCGTACGACGAGGTTATGCGAACTTATTTTTGCCGCTTAAAGTATTTATCGTAGCTTTTCATTCTTCCGCTTCGTATCGGTGAACGGATTTACACAGTTACGTGGTTGAGCAACGATGGAAGCTTTAATACGGACGAGAAGTGTTTTAGGATACTCGTGGGTAAGTGCAACGAACGAACGGTACTTCTTTATGGCAGTTGTTTATTCACTGAGACGTATTATAATATATTTTTATCGTGTGTGTTCACGGTTCCTATCTGTAACAGATTTTGCCTGTAGTAGTTTGACGAGCAACAGGAAAATTGAATTACATTGATGATGCTTGCCGAGTAATTAAAAGGAAATAGAAAATTCATCGTTTGGTGAAAGACGATATTAAAATTTACAGCACAAGTAACCAACGAAGTGTTGTCAATTTCGATCGACCAGTACGCGACATTTTCTTACGTTTGGCGTTATTCGAGAGTATTATCGACAGATTGACGAGTTTTTCCCGATAAGAATGAGTACAAACCTAACCTCATTTTGATTACTTTTAAAGATACGTGTTTGGCGCACTGACGCTCGAAATGTACAAATTAGGCCGAATGTGGCCGTTTTTGGATTCATTTTCATCGGAAAAATCTCACCAATTCGCTGGTAATAACCTCGTAAGGAAATAAGGAAACTGTACAAATTTTCATTTTTATAACCAAATGACTCAGAAAGTATTACATATATACAAATAGAAACTGGTTCATATATCTAAGTAGAAACAGTTTCACATATCCAAGTAGAAACAGTTTCACATATCCGGTTAGAAACTAATTCATACATTCAAGTAGAACCTGTTTCGTATACCTGGATAAAAACCGTTTCACATATCCGGGCAGGTACTGTTTCACACATCCGGGTAGAAACTGTTTCACATATTCGAATAGACACCGTTTCACACATCCGGGTAAAAACTGTTTCACACATCCGGGTAGAAACTGTTTCACATATCCGAATAGACACCGTTTCACTCATCCGGGTAAAAAAACTGTTTCACACATCCGGGTAGAAACTGTTTCACGTACATGGATGGAAACTGTTTCACATATCCGAATAGACACCGTTTCACACATCCGGGTAAAAACTGTTTCACACATCCGGGTAGAAACTGTTTCACGTACCTGGATGGAAATTGTTTCATACATCCGGGTAGAAATCGTTTCACACATCCGTGTAGAAACTGTTTCACGTACCTGGATGGAAACTGTTTCACACATCCGGGTAGAAATCGTTTCACACGTCCGGGTGGAAACCGTTTCAACTATCCGGGCGGTTACACGCGAGATGACCCAATATTTGCAAGCAATTACCAGCGACGGACATCGGCAGCTTAGAAGCGTTCGCGCGCGCGCGCGCACGTTTCCGTTCAATTAACAATCTGTCGGGGAATCCGGCAGGTTCGAGTTGCCCAGTAATCCGGGCGGAAAATCTGAGCCCGGGAACAATGGAGTCTCGCAAGCTCGGACTATGAAAATAACGGGCGGCGGGCGTATTTTGTCGGGGCTTAATTCAGGAACGAAATTCCCCCGCGGTCGGTCGTCGTCGGGTTCCGCGACGCAACAGTGTGCACGCGGATCTCACACATGGAAACGAGGCGCGCATTTGGAGCCACGTAAGGCCTTCTCGTTCCGTGACGAGCTACGTCGACGATGTCGCGTTTCCGACAAGCACGGGCAACATGCGTGCCTACGCAAGATTAGCGGAATGAGCCCCGGCGTACACGCCGACTACAATGCCCGTGTACGCTCGGCGCACGAGCGTCACGTGTTGCCACCGACTCCCCGAAGAATCACGAGCCCCGCGTCTCAAGTAATTATTATCTGCCGGCACGCAGCACGGAACGAGAACAAAAAAAAAAAAAAAATTAAAGAAAGAAAGAAGAAACAAAAAAAAAAGAAACAATTGTCGGTACGATCGGATCCAACGCGCCGACAGTTTGTTTATGCTCGCGTCAGGACCTCCATAACCAGGATTAGAGCCGCGACCGAACACGTGAATCCAGTCCAGGTATAATTGGTACAGTTTGTTGGTAATTTCGAATGAAAAAATCGAGAAGTGGCTCGGTGCACGTGGCTGATGTGTCTTGGAGAGAATTTCATTTGCAACAATTCGATCGTTGGTTGTTGGAACGAGATTTTTATTCCACGGGAAGTATAATTCCATCGTGTAACTCGGATCGGTAATTTTCGTTGAAAAAGTAACGCATAGAACGTTTAGTTCTAAGTGAGAATTTTGACCATCTCTGAGAGGACTGCTTTAATCGTTTCAGACTTGAGGAGTACACGCGTGTACATGATATTTTGAAGTTAATAATTTCTTAATGCGTAATATGTAGGATATGTATAAATTAATAACAGGGATATAACCGTGTTTCGCCTTTTTATTGTTATATATACTGATAAAGGGGTATCATTAATATATATAGCACGAGCCACATAAAGGGTTGTATCTGAATATTTTCAAAAATGTCGTTGAAATATAAATTAGACAAAGTTGAAGTGTTCTAGAGTGCACACTTTTGGTTCAATTAAGTTTATTGTCACAAATTTGTTTTCAGACGTAACTCTATGTTACTCAATATGCATCTGTGTAGAACATAGCCATTCGAGGTCACTCAAGGTTGCAGATAATAATTTCTTTCGTTAGGACATCGTGCAATAAAAAGGAATAAGGACACGAACGTAAACCAACAATAATTCAACCGACGTATTAATATTTGTGAAAGATAGTATACATGCAAGCATTGGACCAATATCAGTAAAAAGAATTCCTCAAAGATTAGATGTTAGGAATAAATAAGATTACAAACGTACAACTGTCTCGTCTTGATCCACAACCATGACCATCCTCGAGTGATCGAGGTCATTGAATTCGTCTAAACGTAGAAATTTATCCACATTAAAAATTATATAATCCCATTTGAAAAAAAATTGACCTTAAAACTCATTGACATATTTTCGTACCTACGACAAGCTTTAACTTCGCTCAAAAACATCGTACAATATTACCAATATTTTTGAAAATATCAATCCACGAATTGTCCAACGGAACCATTGATAAAAAGAATGATCAATTGACGTAACTTGGAGAATCATGCATCTAAATTCTAGATTCAAAAGTGTTAAAAAATGAGATCGTGTATTGAATATCGTTTCACGGGTTATGAATTACCCTGTATGCATAATTCAGCGCTTCGGATGAAAATAGATCGGTGTAATTTATAATATGTCCGGATATCGGCACGACCCGTTTCTTTTTTTTTTTTTTGTTTCTTCGGGAAAAAATTCGGATTTTCGAGCGAAGGTACGAGAGAGAAATTGAAATGTCAATGGGTCAAGGTACGTTGAACGTTTCGACGACTATTTCTCTGTCCGCGCCCGTCTCGAGCGTTTTAACGAGACCAAGAGTAATTTTCTGTAATGACCACGTGTACGTCGATGGAAGTTATGCAGCGCGCGCGCGCGTAAACAACAGCGTGGCGCGTCTTCGGAGACGAACGCAGGGACTTTTCACCGAGTTATTGCATAATTTTTTCGCGATTGCGCAACGAAGAAGGGTGTTGCGCAACCGTATCGCGCGGAGACGCACAGTGGATTCTACAAATCGCTTCTTTTTTTTTCAAAACGATGCTGCACCGACGTTGACAACCCGTGAACGACAGTTGCTGCACTCATTATCGATCAGCCAAGAGTGGGACTGCTCGAATATAAAACCGACATAATTATGCAGAACGTGTCAATGCACGAAGATACGACTCGCTACGAGAACGTTCACTCGTTACACGTGAAATAATTCGTTTGTAATTCTATCGAGATTTCTTGGATTTTTTTATTTTTTCAATTCTTTCGAGTAATTTCTCGCAAGTTTTCAGTTTAATCAGCTACGACGTTTTACTTGGTGCGAAAGACTCCCTTTGGATGTAGTCGATAAACTATGATAGAAAGCTTAAATGTGTAATAAAAGTAGTATAAAGTATATATACACGGTTGTGGAAAGTAATTGAAAACGTAGGGTCGAATGGAAATTAGTCACTGAGAAGAACTTACACGAGCCACAGGAAGTAAATACGATGATTAATAATTACAAAGATATAGTGTGTATGTATCGATCTTTGTTTCTTTTGGAATATAAGCCTTTGTGTTATTTTTATAAATGAAGAGTATAATTGACAGATTGTACTTGAAGAGAGTTTCACGTACAACTAAGAAAGAAATTGAAATATAAACATCGATAAATTGAATAAATATATTTATATACGTGTACACAGTGAAAAAAGAAAAAGAGAGATTTATTGTTTCTGTTTCTCTTAGCTTGTGAATAGTCTTAATAAATAAACAGTGAATCATAAATAACGATAGAAATTGTTCGATCCATTATAAAGTTCTCTATGCCTTAAAATATAATGAAAAGTATTCATAAAGCTAGTTTACAATTTAATTGTTCACGCATCATTTCAAGAAAATTCGCGAACAATTCACCATCGTTATATCCGTTTTCAATACACACATTATCCAAGATGTCTCGGTTAATTTTTCAGTACGAATGTCCACTATTTTAAGGTTGAAAATCAATAGTATCAATGGCTCGTGATGAATATTTCAAAATATTTTTTTCGTTCCAAATTCTTAATTCGATCGATGAAATAATCAAATTATAATACAATTTTAAGACACCGTGATTAGACATGGACCGCAGCCGAAACGTTGACTCGAAATGGTATCATAATTTAATCGATTCCATTAAGAATCTTTAACGCTCTGATTAATTATTTCCTGTACGTCTATAATTACGATAAATTTTATCCCACAAATAGCTGCTGATTTATGCCCAATTGATCGTGACCGTTACTGCAATTACACCGTGACTTGTACTTATCTGGACAAATTCGTCGATCTTGTTTCACAATGGAAAAGCAATTTTCCAAAATAGTATTCGACGTTTAAATGACATATTTAACCCGGTTCTTAACTTTTCCAAGGAACAGGATTATAGAAAATCGAAATGTCTCGATTGTTCGAATACCGCACCAATTGTTTCTTAATTGTTTTCGCGATCGTACACAACACGTTTATCTCTAAAAAAAGAAAATGAAACGAAGACCTTTTAGAACACTTTGTATCGTATATTACACGCTGCGTGTAATTACCGACCGGAACAGATTGTCTGGCATATCTCGTCAACGAACATCATCGACCACGAACGAGAATTGGGCACCGAACGGACGTGTACATATTTACAAATTGCAACGAAATATGTACACGATCGTCTACAATAAAATGTGCTGGAAGGAACACAGAGTACTATCGTGAAATGTTTTGCCAAGTTCCAGTAGTATCGGTCGACCTGGGGTCATCGATAATTCGAAAAGCACGGAATGTATGAAGTATAGAAATACGTTTGGTAACGCTTGTTCCCAAGTCGATTTCGAATTTCTTTTTCCTTCCTCTAGATATAATTCACAATTTGTGTAAATACATTTTCCGAATTATCAGCATTTTGTACAGAGGTTAGTCCATTGTGTGCAAATTATCGCGTGCTTTCACGTAGAATCTTCCGAGGATAAACGTGTTATGTCATATTCACTCCTTGCGATGATTTTCCAGTCGTTAACGAAATAATCCGTTTCCTTTTCCATAGTCTTAATTCTGAGATCTTTCTTAAGGTCCTCGCTACTTACTTGCCATTTAGCGCACAATCTCTCAGATTGCATTGTTCCCCATAACTGAATCCCGCGTGACCAAGTAGGTTATCATAGCTATGCATTAATAGTTACATTTCTATGCTTACCTTGGAGTCTCTATCCATTAGCCTACATTGCAGTACATGTCCTTTCTATTGTGATCCGTTCTATTTTTTTCTGAATATGTTTTCACGTTAACTTCCTATCTACATACCTAGGTACACCTGACCACGTTCACTGGAAGTATACGTTCATTGTACTAATCTCTCGACAATAGAGAACGTGACTCACTGTTCTATTCATGGGAACTGCGATTCGCATATACCGAAAAATTCATAAAAATAACCTTAATAATTCTACACTTTCGTAATTCACCTTACTGCCGAACACTTCAAACAACTGGTTACCCATACGTATAAATACACATGGGTTATCGAGAGGCTAGAGACACAGTTCTGTTCCCTGTGTTCGAGTAACATGGTTAAAGATCGCGTTCGATTATCCTCTGTTCTCCAATTTTCAAACCAGTGTTCCACTTTGTTCAGCTTTCATGGAAGTAGCTCGAAGATACTGTCTATGTCTACGTGCACAGCTACAGTATCGCAAATGATAGAAACTGTCGAATGTCTCATCGTAGCGTGGTATAGATCCTACTACAACTCCTCGTAGCAGTCCATCGTTAATGTTGCATCGTTCTGTGTGTTTTTTTTTTTTCTATATTTAAACTCAGAATGTTGTACCGGTAGACGACACTAAGGAGTTAGGACATTTCTTTTTATATCGTAGCTCCTTGTACGAAACGTTGTCAAACGCGTGCTCAATATCCGGATATAGATTTCAAATTAACTTTAAAAGTTTGTCGTGTCCCAGTCCCGGTTTAGCTCTTTCCCCGCTCGAATCTAGGTCTCATCCGATCGGTTGCAAATTAAGAGAGGATATTGTAATGCGAGGACCGTTGGGAACTGCACGAATTACGATCGACTTCGTCAGGTGGCATCGATTTTCGTTTGGTTCGCGACGCAAGCTTACCGTATCAAGATGCTAGGTGGTCTATTCGTCCTCTCTGTGTTCCCTTCTACTCGCGTGTTACTCTATCGCGAATGCAAATACCGTAAGTAAATAGGAATGCGTGGAGTATATTAGATAATGCAAATATATGCGCATTAGGCGTGCTCGTGCAGTGCTTAATGTATCTGCCTTGCGAGCCGATTCGATATACGTTTATGCTTTTAAAACGTACTTCATTTACCGTAATTTTACGATACGATTACTTGGAACAGTTTCGAGGAGAGATTTAACTCGATGCGCATCGTTCGTTAACGAAACGTTTCGAAGTTTCGTATGATTGCCACTCTCTCGTGTTGTCGATTATTTTACGTTTACTCGTTGTTTCGCGTTTAGTAGAATTTTTGTTACACTTTCGAAACCTTCGGGTACAACCTCGACTGTACTTCATCGTATTTTTTCCTTTTTAGAAGACAAATCGAACCTCTCTCCTATCGTCGACTTCATTTTTGCGCACGACCGCTTTCATTTTCATTTCAGAAACGAAAAACAATCGCGAAATCGATGCTCATTGGATATTTCTTTACATACCAACGAAGAAGTACACTGCTTTTACTTATTTTTTACACTTCCGTGTAAAAGTACAACACTTTGATGTGTTTCACAGTGTTGCAATAACGCGTTTCCATTCCAAAGACGACCTGCTGCGTTGTTCTTAACGAAAACGTTGAAAGATACGCGCACGGTATTTACCGATATTAAAGATTCTCGCGCGTAACAATTACTTCGATATTTCCGCCCGAGCGTAATGCTTTTCATTTTCGCGATCTCATTATATTCGCGACATAACGGACCGATTGAACCAACAAAGCATCGAGAAACAAAGCGTCGAAAAAGGAGAAGTGAAAGAAAGAACGAACGAACGAACGAACGAAAGAAAGAGAAAGAAAAAACGAAACTGCGCCCAGGTGCGGGCACGAAGGGGTTACGATCCATTTTCCGCGAAAGCAACACGGCCAAAGAAACGCCAACGAAACAAAGCTCCGGGGAACGTCAAACGCGCGCGGCTCGTTTATCCAAAAGCGTCGCGTGCCCGGTCAAAAATCTTTCGAAAACGGTTCTCGTCGCGTAAAAAACAAAAAAACAAAAAAAAAAACAAAAAAAAAAAAAGAATCCCCCGTGTTCCGTTCCATCGCTCGCGGACTCGATTCACACCGGGCGAGGAACCGGGCGAGCCACCCATTACGATGGAAAATAGAAGCAAATCACTTGAGCAAACACGGTTTCCATTCGACGATTCAGCAATTAAATAAATTCGAAAAGAACGAGCCGGGACTCCGCGAGTATTACTCTCGAGCGGCCGATTCAATTTTCCCCTCGACGCTCGCTGACGAAACCCGTGGCCGATCCTCGGGGATGGGAATCGAGTAGCGATCGGTGGGGAGACCCTCGCGAAAATATCGAGCGGGGATCGCGGAATCCAGGACGATCTTCCGAGAGAGATCGGCTCGAGTGTCTGCGAAACGGGCCACGCCGGCAGCTAGGACGGTGCGCTCGCTTCCGGCGACGATAAGATCGCGATTCATCCGCATGGAGGATCGGTGCAATTAGTAATCACGCATACATTCCGTAACGCTATTGCGTAACGACGTACGCGCGGAACCCGCGTTCGCCTTTTTCACTCGATTCGAGCCGGGTAACCTTCTGGTAACAATAACGCTATCGATACGCGATGGTTACTCGACGATCTAACCGGTTCCTTCTTAACGAAATCGCATTCGATCGATTCGAAATTGGTGCCAACGAGACACTGTAACGTTCGTTTCCGAACGTTAGGAGAGAGAAGATTTCCGGGTGGAATTCGGATTTGACGATTAGAATTTTTTGGGGAAATTTTGGTATTGTTTGGGATTTTTCTTCGGGTCGTAAAGTGACGAGTAGGTTTCGGTGTCTATGTTCGCATACTCGAATCGAGCCGAGTAACCTTCTAGTAACAATAACGCTATCGATACGCGATGGTAACTCGACGATCTAACCGGTTTCTTCTTAACGAAATCACATTCGATCGATTCGAAATTGATTCCAACGAGACCCTGTAACGTTCGTGGAAAGAAGGTTTCTGGGTGGAATTTGGATTTAATGATTAGAATTTTTTTAGAAATTTTGGTATTGTTTGGGATTTTTCTTCGAGTTGTAAAGTGACGAGTAGGTTTTGGTGTCTATGTTCGCATGGCGTGCGTTTTTACTCGAATCGAGCCGAGTAACCTTCTAGTAGCAACCTTCTAGTTACTGTTTCTTTCGTTTTACGGGAAAAGACAATAGTGTTCTTGATCCATCCGTCGAGAGACGAATTTTTCAAACTTGGTAGACTTTAATCGAAATGATAGCAAATTTTTGTTACTTTCGTGACGTCTATATTTACTTTCACTCTGATTATCTCAGTAAGGTTTGAATCATAATATTATATATAACGATTTCGTCGTGTTTTACATCGAAACATTAACATCGCAGCTTTATTGCATAACAAAGATAAACGTATAGAAGTAAACACAACTATACCTTAATATCAATCGCTATACCCATACTCAGAAATTGTCGACAACACCATCGTTCGTACTTCTGAATAAAACTCTAAATTCCCATTAACAGAGAACCTATGACGTTGCTTCGAAAATGAACAATATCCACGTTAGAAGAGAGTTTCCAAACATTGCAGGTTAAAGTAACGATTATCGACATCGAAGATAATTCGTAAAGATGAGCTCACCAGTACCTCGGTCATCCCTCTCGAGCGTAGGAATAAACAGAGCGACGGAATCGGGGTGAAAACGATCAACATCTTCTCGCCAATCATTAGCAGCATCCCTGAAACCGATCCGGGCATCGACAGATGTTCGTCAATTGCATAACATTATTATTTCTCCGATTCCTCCCGCGACGATATTCCTCGGCCGACGCTCTACACTCGTATCGCCGGCCATCTATCTTTCCTTTCTTTTTTCAGCCCCTTTTTTCCCCATGATCGCGACGCCACCGGCACCGACGGATCGTCGAATAAATTTTTTATCGCTCCCGCCGACGAACCAGCTACCAACGGCCTTTTTCTCCTTGTTTTTATCGATTCCTCTAGCTTCCTCTTCCGTGGCTGGCCACCCGCTGCCCCTTCCTGTTCCAACCCCCTTTCAGCGTGGCCCGCGGATTCTCTTACACCGAGTCCTGCCAGAGTCGTTTTCGAGCACGTTAAACGCTCCCGCAGGATCCGGGCTCTTATTATCGACGATATCGCGATTCGAGTCCTTTTCGGTCAGTTTGCCCGCCGACGTTCCGATATCACCACGAAATTTGCTCCTCTCTTGTCGTAGAACCACGAAGTCATCGACCGAGGTCACGCAGGACCTTTGAACCTCCACTACAAAATACTGTCGTGTAGAATTACAAGAGATCGATTAGGAAAATGCGAATCTTGAAGGACTTGTTTCTATTCGGATTTTAATATTGTTTATTGTAATATGTAGGGATCTTGTGTATCCAATGGTGCAATGACTGTAGATACAAGAATGTAGAGTACAAAATATTGTCGTGTAGAATTACAGGAGATCGATTAGGAAATTGGAAATCTTGAAGGACTTGTTTCTATTCGGATTTTAATATTGTTTGTTGTAATATGTAGGGATCTTGTGTATCCAATGGTGCAATGACTGTAGATACAAGAATGTAGAGTACAAAATATTGTCGTGTAGAATTACAGGAGATCGATTAGGAAATTGGAAATCTTGAAGGACTTGTTTTAATTCGGATTTTAATATTGTTTATTCTAATATGTTGGGATCTTGTGTATCCAATGGTGCAATGACTGTAGATACAAGAATGTAAAGTAGAGTACAAAACATTGTCGTGTAGAATTGCAGGAGATCGATTAGGAAAATGCAAATCTTGAAGGACTTGTTTTTATTCGGATTTTAATATACGGTTCATTGTAATATGCAGGGATTTTGTGTATCCAATAGTGCAATGACTGTAGATGCAAGAGTATAAAATCGAGGATATACAAAGAAATAGGTTAACGCAACTTAGCTTTTCTCAGAAGTGAGAAATAAGTCTCTCGAAAATAGAAGAATACGTACAGGGTGACTACTGAGAGACTGAAGAGTTTGGAAAAGTCACGACTTGTTTATTTTTATAGGTCTCGTCGAATTTGTGTCCGCGAGAATTCGGTTAAGGGACATCGTGTTAATTAATCGATTAACGTTTTCGAGAGGGAAAACATTGCGAGGAATTTGATAAAGAACAAGAAGAATATTTCAGTAGCCGTCCTATGCAATACTTACGATGGTGATCGAGCGAGAAACCCAATGCACAGAATTATGAAAAAAATATTAAAATCAAACATTTATTTATTTTCTACAAGTGCCACTGGTTTTCGTGGTTCTCGAGGAATAAATTTACCGATCAAAATTCTTCGTCGGTCGAATGAAAAATGAATTTCTTTCATCACTGAAACCGTTTCCCCTTCGATGGAAGCTACACGATCACCCAAAGGGTAACGTCACGCGGTAGCTTTGCCCGTCTCTTTGTGAAACGATCGCCAAGGTAATCGCTCAGTATCCACCATTTAATCGTATTCCGAATATATTAATTTAATAAAAAGTGCAGTTGGTGGAAACTTGTTGAATATTCGAACGATCGTCTTTTATTCATTCACGAGGCTCCCTTCGTAGCAACGTTCCGAAGCCCTCCGCGGCGATTCGAGGACCCCGGCTCGCCGCGTTATTGGCGGGAAAGAATAAACGCGGCTCGGCCACGATCGATGGAACGTGCGTGTCTTCTGGTTGCGTGAAGGAGTTTTGTTGTTCGGAGGGGCTTCGTTTCTTGTTTTATGGACGCGCTCGAATTGCGCGATCGGTCCCGGCATCGTGGCAATTGAACACGAATTCAAGGCCTGATTTCGTTCGCCGGAGATCGTATCCGCGCGGCGTCAAAACTCGCTCGATGCTCGCATTAATCGGACAGGAGACACGTTCGAATATCGAATCGAACGGAACGTTATTCGGTTCTTTTCTTTTTTTTATTATTTGAGAAAAAAAATATCCTTTAGCGATAGAATTATCGAAAGTAAATCCATTCGTAGCAGACCACGTATCTTTGAAATTTCACAGGGGGTATATCAATTTCTCAATATAGTTCTGTATCTGAATAATTGAATCGTTAGCGATTCTACAGTTTTAAGAAAAGTTGGAGGTAGTTACCTTCGATAAATTTGTGTTAATATTGCACTTGGTACTTTCTAATAATCGGTACAATTATTTTCAATCGTATATCGGTGTAAAGTTAAGTGTTTTCTTTAACAAGCCAAGAATAGTCTAATATCCTTTTCGTGCTTTAAATTTTCGTCATTAGATGACTATTGAGAAAGTAGATACGTGCTAGACGAGGGTTACTGAAAATACGTTAGTACTTGTTAAATACAATTACCTCTATCTTTTATCAGTAAAGTTCGATGAAGAATTAATATCTCCAAATATTTCTATTCAATTACAAATATAGAATTTTAGGGTTGGTCTAAAATCGTTAACTTTCCAAACATGTTTATTCAACCTCGAATACACAATATTTGTTTCCATAATCCATCGCGTAATATTTGACAAAATAACAAATATTCTTTACCGGTAGAATTGGAAAGAAAATTACTAACTGTGCAAATATTTTCATTCACTCCCAAACGTACTTCTTCCATACGGTGCATCGTTCAATCTTCGACAAACTAACACGTATCCTTTATCGGTAGGGTCCGACGGAAGCTTAATACCTTTGCAAACATTCTCCTCCAACCCTTACAATCGCAAAATATTCCTTTGCAAAGTGTAATCGGCAAAATCGGCAAAAAAAGAATACAAACAATATCAAACACCCCAAAGAACACACGTCGCTAACGCCCTCGGTATCTCGTACGTCTCGAGTCCGTGAGATCCAACTCGCGTAAGGTCAAATAGAGTTAACCACGGTGCAGGTTCGAGAAAAATGGAGAATTTCAGCATTAGATTTCTCAAAAGTCCCAGCCATTCGATACCACGTTCCCACAACCCGACGGTTACGATCCGCGAATCCTCTTGGCGAGAATCTTCCGCGGCGCATGCATAATCAGAATCGATACTCGGTTTCTAAGGTGAGCAGCATCCGGGTAGCAACAATGTATGCCCCGGCATGTGCCTCTTTCCTCGTTTTCGCGTTAACGTCGACCCTCGTCCCCCTCTTAATCATCCGGAATACGCACCGACGGCCCTGTCCGGCAATAAATAAATTCCTAAGCAGAATCCCCCGGTCGGGGTTGCTCACCGGCGAATATTGGCTGAAATTACGCGGGCCTCGAATCAATGTAACGATAGAGCACGGTGGCTTGCCAACCGCCGCTGCCCCCTCTTAATTTCCCCGGGCTGGTTCCCCGCGTGTAATACCGTGCACCGCGCACGATAAGTCGAAAACACCAGGCTACCTGAAAGTTCCGGGCTACGGGATAACTCCGACGTCGGGGAGTCGAGCACGCTGATCGCTGGTCGAGTTCGTCCCGGTAATCGGTACGCCATGCCACCCTGGATAGCGCAACCAGAATTTCCGTAACTCGCCGCGCAACGCTCGGATCGACTTCGGTTCGGTTCACAGGATGCGCGATTAAGCGCGATTACGGCTAACAGCTGACATTCTTTCAGCGAGGAAATCACCTTGTTGTTACTTTACTCGGACAGTGTCGAGGTTAGCGAACGAATGAGTCGAAGAGTAGATCCGGAGATCACGTTTTGGGATACTTGGAGAGGGTGAAGCCAATGGTGTGCAGAACGAGTCGAGGGAACACACTTTGAGATATTTGGAAGAACGAATCACGAGTCGAGGAACAAGTGTACTGAGCAGAGTTTGTGGTATTTGGAGGAAATTATGAAATGAGTCAGAGAACGAGTCGAAGGAACACACTTTGAGATATTTGGAGAAAATGATGAAATGAGTCAGAGAACGAGTCGAAAGAACACACTTTGAGATATTTGAAAGAACGAATTATGAGTCCAGGAACAAGTGTACTAATCATAGTTTGAGATATTTGAACAAAATGAAGCCAATGAGGTACAGAACGAGTCGAAGGAACACACTTTGAGATATTTGAATGAACGAATCACAAGTCGAGGAACAAGTGTACTGATCAGAGTTTGAGATATTTGAAGAAAATGATGAAACGAGTCAGAGAACGAGTCGAAGGAACACACTTTGAGATATTTGAAAGAACGAATTACAAGTCGAGAAATAAGTGTACTGATCAGAGTTTGAGATATTTGGAGAAAATGATGAAACGAGCCAGAGAACGAGTCGAAGGAACACACTTTGAGATATTTAGAAAAAATGAAAGGTTCTATTATCCGAAAATTCATTTATACACAAACTCGCATACCCTAAATTACTAGATCAGTTCGGTTGATAATCATGGTTCTACCGTAGTTTCGAGATTCCTCAAAAGTGGCTAATTTTTAACTTACACTCTTCTCAGACTCATCGATTAAATTATAATCGTGTCGTCGCCCACAAACTCGGAAACTTTCCCGTTCACTTTTGCGTCATGTTTTCCTGTCGTTGTGTCCTCCTAATATACAGAGTGTCCCAAACGACGCGACCACCTCTATTAAACCGTGGTTTATGTAAATAAAATTAAATGAAATAATGTTGACAATGTAATAAAAAAAAAAATTGGAAGCAAATACTCGAATAAACCACCATTCTACGAAATACAAAGAACTATTCTGTTTTGAAAGGAATGCTCGATGAATCTCGACGATATCCAACGATCTAATTACTCAAAGGAATTGATATCTACTTTAATAATAGTTTCGTGGTCGATGTGGACATTTCGGGAGAACTGTTCGGAACAAAACTCTCGTATCTTCTACAATCGAAATATGCAGTAAAAATACCACGTTCCATTAAAAATACTCAACTTCCGGTACAAATATCCCATTTCCGGTCTGTGCCAGAAGTTCAAACTATTACCTTTCGATAGAGCATACTCGTTGATAAAATCTTTCGAGTCTCTCGTACAAACTACTCCCCTCCATTTTAATAGGGCTGGATGAGTGGTGTGGGTCACTCTGTATGTGTTGTGTTACAAACACTCGACGGTTGGGCACATTTGGAACCACTTAAAATACCTAGTAGAAACAGCTCCGTGCCAGGATATAGGCACTGCAGATTCGACAGTTCTTGCGCCAATCGACGGTCATAAATTAGGAGGCGCCGTTCGACTACCCTGAAACCTTGTCTGTTCTCTTTCCAATATTTTTCGTCTTGCTTCTCGATCTTCGTACTCCCATTTTCCTTTCTCCGACCTCTCTTCGCATTTCACGTTACATCGTGCTCACGAGTCCGTCCCATAATTTCGACATTTTCCTGAACAGCCAAACCTGTACCGACCACTCCCAATTTTCTTCTTAACGACTCGGATTACTTCATCGGTAAGAAACGACAATAATTTAGCTCACAGCCAGAGATAAAAAATCACGAGATCCTCGAAAGGTAGACGACTACCTTTACGTTCGTCTCTTCGCTAGTTTCAAGTTACGTTGTATTATTCGTCGAATTACAATAAGTTTTCATTATCGTACATTGTGTGCTGTTTCATCTTCCTTATACATTGGTTGTGGAAGATTAATTTGGCGCATAAAGCGTGTTAAATATTTTTTATAATTATACATAGAAATTGACACGGATAGATTATTTCTTCCACGGATAAAAATCATACAGAAAAGTATCCACTCGATAGATACAAAAATACTTACGATATAACCCTTGCGTTTGGTACCGGTAATTGCCAAAATTGGCAATAAAATTATAAACCTGAATTACTCGTAAAATCTACCAACAGTATCGTCGTTGATCGTAACCTGATACCCTCGTGGCGAGACATTGCGCATTAAAAAAGAAAGAAGAACAAAAGAATAGAAAAATTCGCGCGGCCATGTTTGATGCAACTCGCGCAACGAGGATATTTCCGGGAGTTGGCGGTCGAGTTCGGTTCGGTTCGGTTCGGTTTGGTTCGGTTCGGTTCGCACGGTCCGCGGGCGCGCGATAATCTCTGAAAATTGGCGCGATGCGAACGTCGGACCGCATTCCAGCGAAGCTGGAAGAAAAATCGTGTGCCGGAGCCGCGCATTACGCCCTCCGCTCTAACCCACGTATGCAGCAGTATGCACACGGGGCCGTTGCGCCGCGTTGCAACGGGGCGCACGTAGTCCTGGCCCTCCTCCTGGCCGACGTCGTTCCGCAGTCAGGTATTTACAGAAGCGAGCAAATAGTTCCCGGGGCCTTCGCGCTTCTCTCGTGACTACTGTTTTCAGTTCGTGGTCGACTTCGATCGACCTTTGATCGATCGTGAATGCACGTTTAATCGAGCGTGCATGAGTCGCGCGGACATGCACGCCGCGCTCTCCTCCTCCTCTGCCCCCTTCCTTTGCGGCTCCGTGCCCCTCGCCGGTGCCTAGGGTCCACTCCACGGTAGCTTTTTCCAACGTGTCCTCCGTTTCGCTTCTCCTTGGGCTCTCTTTTGTTCCAGCTCGACTTTGTCGTTCGTGTCGAATGCGGCGGTGAGGACGTGTCGTCGCTCGACGAAACGCGCCGGTTTGAAGTTTCGGGATCGGGGGGTTGGGACGAGCAATCGGCCGTAGAATGTTGCGTGTCTGGACAAAGTGGATGGTATCGACGTGGCTGCGCAATCTCGTTCTTGCTTCCGAAACTTAAGGTTTCCCGAGTAATCGATTTCAATTAGCGAGAGATCACTCGTCGATACGTTCTCAACCCTTCCGGGCCTCGTGGTAACCTGTGCGCGATGCGTACACGATATTTCGAAGTCGAGGATTTTCTGGGACGTATCGTATACAGGGTGGTTTCCTTTTTTCTTTTTTTTTTTTATAAGCAGCGGGGAATGTACGAGAAACGATTCGTTACGAAGTTATATATTGTGCTTTTGATTCTTTGAATCAGTTCTTCTATTATTTAGTTTCGTAGTTTCTCGTAAGTAAACATTGAAATATTTTACGCGTTCAATATTTGTTCGTAAAAAGAGCATCTTTCGCAAATTTTATGTAACATCTTTTTTTTATTTTTGCCTATAGATTGAGTCATAGTTTGTCGGGAAATTTCCGGAATATGTTTATTTTGTAGACTTTTGCGTACGTTAAAAACTCGCGAATCGATATGTTTCCGTCCACTTTAAAATATCTTCGAGAAAATTTCAACCGAGCGCAACATTTTATCATCCGTAGAAAACTTTGTTACTTCTCCAAAAGCTCGAACTTATTATTGGATTATGCTTGTTACCAATTCGATTATTTATTTTACACACTGTTCAAGCTACATAACACGTAATAACATTCGCGCCCAACCTATCGCTCCTCCCCTGTTTCAAACCCCGCTTTGTGTATGCGCACTCTGTGTTAATTATCGTTAATATTATAATACGATTTACCATCGTGGTACATCGTTGTAACACCTTTCTGTTCGTTTTGAGCGACACCGTCGGAGGCAATAACACATATTTCGACGCGCTTCCCCGCTCGCGTTCCTCTTCGTGATCTGTTCTTTCGTCCCTTCGGAATTTCCGCAATACGTGACCGTATTCCGTGATAAAGAAATTCGGGAACACAGCGAACGACGCGTGGCATTTCCAGCTAAAATTAAGACAACCTTGAATCTAGTTTGACAACGCGAAATTAAATTTAAGCTCCGCTGCGTGCACCCGCGTGCGCCCCAATGCCCGCGGCCTTAGGTGGAATTAATGTTTTCGTACGAGCGGATTTATTTGCTTCCATCCGACGGATGCCGAGCAAATGTCGTTCCTATTTGTTTGAGTATTTCCACGCAAAGATCCCTCGAATCGATAAGTTCCATGTCGTATTGCGAAATACTGGTAAACAACGAGTATAAATAAACAAAATATAGTCGAGAGTCATCGATACGTACTGGAACTAAGAATATACTTTCCACGATCCTAACCTAAATTACTCGGAACGAGTGACTTGTACCTCGAACGATACCGAATACGATTTGAAAAATACTTGTCAACGCGATTGAAGAAATGTAGAGGCATGTCTCTTCTTTCCTTTGGATCTCTGTACACGATAAATAAAAAAATACTTTCTTTAGTTTTGAAAACAATTTTAGTGAAAAACGTTTCTTCTAAACGGCTCACTTCAGGAGTAATATACGGACTGGGAGGTTTGGTCGAATATAATTGACAGAATTACGGAGTGCAGTAATTCCTGCTTTCAGGTGACACGGCCGGGTCAGTTAATTTGCTTTAAAGCGGGGTAGGTAGCGATTTATCGCGTAAATACGTGGGACTTCGAATAGGGCCGTGTTTGAGCTCATTTTCATCGTGAAAACTTTGCCGATCCATTGACGATACTTTCACGAAGATATTACGCAAGTTGTAGAAAGTTTAATTTTTAATTGTTATTGCGTTACTCTTAATAAATGTAAACGGAGATGGGGATAATTCCGTTACTTAGCGAGGTGAGTGTTGTTTGAAAATGGAAATTAATATTCAGTCTATTGCGATGTAGTATAAATAGTACCAAGCACTGATACATTAATGTATATCGTACAAAGTAGATACGGTAGACTTTAAGATGTCTGCAAGATGTTGTTTAAAAACTAAAAATACATCGAGTAGTTGGTAATTACGTTGCAAGGTGTGCTTAGATAGAGAAATTCCAACTTACGTAGCTTTAACAAGGATAATCTGGGAAACATTATTCGGATAACTCTAGTATCTACTTACTGCAATTGAAATAAACGGTATATTAAACGTTGATATACTGCATCGTATGAAATACTACTCCCATTTTGTATACTGCGCCAGTTTGCGCTTCTGTTTAGGAGACAAGCTGTATGGTAGGTAAACTCTCGATGACTCGCGCAATGACTACAAATAGGACTGTACAACATGTAGAGTAAAGTTCAGAGTAGAAACTTTTACAAACGAGGCTACATTTTCGAGAAAAATTACTTCGATAATCCGTCGGGTATACTTCACTGAAAGTTAGTGTACTAAATCTTCTTACAAGCCATATTTTGTTTTCTCGGGTTTACAAATGGCATCGGTACCACACAGCTACACACCTGTTTAGAGCAGGTTCGTACACAAAGCGTCAAGATTTACTTTTCTTGAGAATTTATTAATCTGAGAATTGTTAAAAACATTGTGCACATAGCTGCGTAAATGTTCCCTGCTAAGTGAATTATCGTGCACACTTTGTAGTGTATTCTGTGTCTTTATCTCTTCGAATGCTAAAATTGTAGTCCGACATATATCTTGTTACAGATCATAACCCGCTTCTTTGTGAGTACATGAGGTATCGTATATGTAAACACAAAGAAGAGAGGTTATGGTTCGTAACAAAATTTACAACACTAATTCTCAATCAAGTGTACGCGCACCCGATGCATTTTCGAAATTGTTTTTATCTTCAAATATCAAGACGAAAACGAAAATTCGTTTGCAAAAACATTATCGCGCACTTTCGACTTTACTTTTCACGAAGAATCGCCATCTTTCGTCTATAGAAAACTTCTGTACTTCAATCTTATACGTGAGCAATTATTTGCGAAGTTTTATTTTTTATCACGAAATTTCATACGTTAGTTTTTCGTGTAATATTTCAGATTTATCCCGGAGAAGGTAAATACAAAAATGTAAATTTTTTACTTCCGCTTCGAAGAAAATTTCTTCTAACACTCTGAAAAACTACAGAGAGCCAAACAAAGAAGTTTATTTGAATCCATGAGTCGAAGAACGATACAAGTCCAAAATTAGCCACTTTCGAATAATCTCGAAATTAGGTTAGATGTCCCAGTAACTGTCACTGTGCCCATAATTGCCATTTAAATTATTTCATTTATTAACGGAACAACGTACGATGAATCGTGAATAAAACAATTTTAATACTAAATTTAGACTTTCTTTTTACGTAACAATGTATAGACACTGCATATATGTTTATATTTGATATTTGAAAATAAATATTAGAAGATCAAAGTGTCGTTTGAGCATGAAAAATACAATTAATGTAAATAGAAAGTACGCGAATTGACATAATGTAGCAAGGACGATAATTTTACTACTCATTTTATCTATTATACAAACTAGATACTTAAGAATCATTTTCATTCGAGTGGCAACTTTGCAAGTAACAGTAGCAAGGATATTGAACTTCGTCGTACATTTTCGATAAATTAATAATCGATCTGCTTCAATCTGGAAAAATGTTTAGGTCAAATAACTTCTAAAAATAATTAAACAAATTTCCGCGACGAGCTTGAAGTGCCAATAATTAAGACATCTACCGTATACGTAAAGTGCATAGAACTGCATATTACGATCAAGAACCGTGCAAAGGAACACTGTAAGTGTTTCATCTAGTGATTTTTGGTATCGATTTTGGTGATCGTACAGGGACCACCCTGTATGTATACAGTTTCGTAAGAATATACCAGTTTTCATGGAACGATCGTTCACCGTAAATAATTATTGATTCAACAACGAAGAGAGCATCCGACCGACACTCACGATAAAATGGTCGCTGAAGATATATTCTCGCCTAAGATGAAAGCCGATGATCGCGCACGATTTTGAGACTGGACGTTTAGGGCGATCCCTCGGGGGCACAGGTATGGAGACCCCCGTCTTTAAAAACGAAAAACTCATCCGGCGCCGCTCGAAACTCTCCGGGGCTGCGTTTGAATAGCTAATGTTGCGTGTGCGATGCAACCGCGGCGGCACTTCTCTGTCCCTCGTTTCTCATCCTCGCTCTCTGACCGTCTCTCTTTAGCTTCTCTCGCACAAAACGGTACGCGCGAATGCGTTTCGCCAGTCGACAATATGTGTACAGCTCCTTCTAAACAGAATGGTCGAAGAGAAACCGATAGATTCCTCGAACAGGCGTTTACAGATGGAATTTATCAACCCTCGAATGACACAGATTGTAAACGAAATTGGAAAGAATTATTTTACTCGTTGGGGTAAGTAGATATTGATTAGGAAATAAATTAGAATTGAACGAAATTTGTTGCAGAAACGCATCTATGAATGAGAAACACGTCGATAGTATCTAATAACATTTGTGTGAACGAAATGTAAATATGTCACGTGGTAAATCAGTGATGATATATGTCACAGTTTTGCAATCGTATGCATTTAAAAATTGAAATGAACGTTTCGATCTAACAGTTATATATATAGGTTCTTTTCTGGATAATTTATAGAACGAAATTTAGTTAAATTCGAAATTAAGAAAAACTGATAGTGAGTGCAAGAAGAACTACGAAAATTTCTTTAATATGAAGAATCTCCTTGGATCTCTGGTGGAGTGATATTTGATATTAGAGTATTTGTTCTAAATTCTAAAAGTTCTTAAGAATTAATCCCAGCAAAAAACATTTACTGTATTAGAGACGATAGAGAAACAATTTATCTGTCTAATTTAATTCCATTTACAATCTATTCAAAACACTTTCTAACATTTTTACAAATAACGATTATATACCAGAAAAGCAAAAAAACCTCAAGAGGTGATGATCGTTACCCATGAATCGAGTTTGTTCAAAATCTAAAAAACTGAAATATAAAATTTCGGTGAGATCCATTCAGCATACAAGCATACAAACCTCCACACATACGCTCATTCGAACAAAATATACTCGACGAATCCGATTGAAAATAAAATAATAAAAGAACCTGACATTTTCAATCCAGAAACAAATTTCCAACTCAACGAACCACCGACCAAACGCAATTATCGTTACATTAATATCGTATACCGATCATTTCTCGTAGACGTAACAGATGGAAAAGACTATCGTCCACTATGCTAAATATTCCTTCCAAAAGTGGTCTCGACCTTCTTGTTTCTAGGTTAGGATCTAGAAACACATTTCGATGCTTCTCAACCAGGTGTACACAGTACGATCCAAGCTGCGACTAGATTAATCGAATAAACGAACAATGACAACTCGACGTCCAATTTCTGAACGATCGCGTCCTCGCGTGGCCTTCCCGCAACCAAAGAACCCATAGCCACTTGGCTCGTTTTATCCTATCTGCACTGGCTAATACCTAACCTAACGGTCGTGTCCTTCGACCACGCAGGAGCCCAGACCGCCTCGTTCGCCCTCGCAGGATCTTGTGTTCGGCTAAACACGCGATCCAATGCAGTCTGCGCCACACCGATACCCCTCCGAGACCCGCAAATGGGACCCATTCATTTACGCTATTTCGCTGCTCCTGCTATCTCGCAGCCGCGATCGATTTTAGAGGCAAAAGGAGAGAGCTGTTTGCTCCAGTTACGAAATGTTCCGAGGAAAGAGGCACACGTTACGCGTCGTGCGTATATGCGTTTATTATAATGTTACAGCGCGTTAGGTGTGTTACGGCTACCGCCGTTATTATCCTTATTACCGGTGGACCGTGAGCTGCGCGAAATTACTATCAGGGGAAATCAGTTTGTCCGCTTGTTATTTTCGTTATCTTTATTTTTATATTCCATTTGGCTGCTCGTTTCCGTTCGATGAGAAATTTTCAGTTACGGATTTACTCGCGTCGCCCCCGGAGAGAGAGAAACGATACTTCTCCAAATATTTATCGCCTCGATCGTTAACACGTCGCTTCGTTTCGAGGTGAGAAATATTTTTACAACGATCGTTTCTTCGTGTATATACGGTGTTACAGAATGAACGGAATCGTGGAAATTTTATCGAAGAATGTAAAACGCGCAAACGGATTTCCAGTTGTTCGTTTTAGCTAATTGAAAATCACCAGTCAGATTTTTGCGTTTACTTTCCTGGCTACGCGACGCGATATTAATTTTTATTCGCTATGAAAAAGGATTGCCAGATCGAGACACAATTCGAAAATATTTTTCTCGTTGCAACGTAGGTTTTAAAAGCTTCGGATTATATTTCGATTGTTCGGAATATATATTTCTTGGGAGTGTACGAGTACACGTGTGTATGATTGAGCGAAACTTTTTGTAATTTTTTCAATTTTTCTAATATTCGTTTGTAAACATTTTAGAAAGGGTCTTTGATCAATCTTAAACGGAATTCAATTTTACCCATCTTTTCTAACAATGAAGAAATTAAACGAAATTTTTTTCATTGCACTACGTAAATATTTATTTTCTTCTAAAAAAAAAAGTATCAAAGTCATTCGTTGTAAAGTAACGTGTGTCGGTTAATTTCATACTACCTTTGTCGATAGAATACTTAAAAAAAAAATTCACGTTACTGAACTTCGTAAAAAATTGTTATAATTTCGATAAAGTTTCGTATTTCTGCTTCTCGATTCAGTTTTACCGTTTCCATTCAATTGTAATTCCACCGATAATATTTTTTAATTGGTCCGTATTTGAATAAATCGTGAAATAATTTCGGTACACGGTATGGACAAAGCGACGAACTTTTACGGCATCGAAATTGACGTAAGAATAGGAAGTGGAAATGCATGGTTCTACACGTGTGATTTATTGTCCGTGGTGAATTTTTTCATCCGCTCACGGCGTCGAATTATAATTAAAATGCACCGCAGCGCGTCGTTTTATCTAGATACGAGATTAAAGCCTCAGCTGTGCCGATGAATTAATTAAGCAATCACTTCGACTGAATTGAGATTTAACTGTACGCGCATGGTGTAACACATCTTAGTGACAGACAGGTGAAAAGCTGAACCTGCAGTTCGATTAACCTGTAAGTAGATGTTATTAACATGTGTCAGCCGTTAACGTAATCAATTTAATCGTCTTGGATTACTCGAGTATCCGGTGTCAACGTATCTTCGTCGAGTTATCGTGTCAGAATTGTAACAAAAAGTTCGTTTCCATCGTTGTTCAATTATTGTCCGTTCTCGACATTATCGAATTACATTTAACAGTTCAACGTCACGATATTATTTTATCATTGATCGTTAACTCGCGAGACTCACGGTATTTTCGCGCGAAAACGAACACAAGTTATATTTCGCGAAAGAAATTAATTTGATTGCTACGTTTCGAGGGTACAGTGCCATTTCATATACAGAGTGTCCCGTTCGGAACTGGTTTGTTGCCACGATACGAGACGTGACGGAAGATGAATCTTTCGGGGCAAATTTCCCGTCCAATTCCACGTTTGCCAGAATTCTCGATGCGTCGAAAACGGGGAAAATTAATATGATTTTCATTTACGGGTGAAAGTCGATAGTGCATAAGAGAACCGGTACAAGTGGACAGTGAAGGATTTCCTGGACGTAGGTGTTCACCGCGTTCTGTGTATGCAAATTTAATTGAAAAATCTCGCGAAGTTGATAGCGTTTCGATGGAAAAACCCGTGAGATCTAAAACTTCTATGCGCCAAAAGAAACGCGAGGAATCGAAGAGAACACAGCGATTCGATAGGATAATAAAAATTGAAACAGTATGCAATCCGATACAAGCCTACGTTTAAATATATTTATCAGCGCGTATTCTGTAACGCCATATTGTTATACAATTAACAAAAAAAAAATACGAGATCGAAACGTTCGAAGTATCAATGGTTATATTTAAAAGGATCTTTCTATCGAGCTACACGATTATTCAATATTGCGCAATAAATTATCTTTAAATTTCTAAAAATAATACAACATCGAGCGTTGTTACGATCGAAGATCCGTATTTATTGACAAACGATAGTTATTTGAAAATATTCCTGCCACGTTTCCGAAATCCATTGGTTCCAATTCGAAGATAACCTTGTAAACGATATTGGGAACGTTTCGCGTTGACAATGGCGGTTTCTCAAAATTTTCACAACTCGAATGAATCTTTTACCGCATTGTTCCTCGGCGCGTATCGTTTCAGCATGCCAGGTCAAACTGCGTGATCGATACCTGGCTGAAAACAGTTGCCAAACTTGTCGGGAATATAACGCCAGATAGGTTTAATGCTCGACGAATGGTTCTATTTAGCGAACAGGCACGATACCATTATGCTCTCTTCGGATATACAGGGTGGTCCATTAGCGTGGATATAATTGCAGCGAGTTCTCTTGCAAACATTAGTCGAATGTTATTAGCGACAAGGAGGGTTCGAACGACCATGCTTGGTAACGATTCTTCGTTACATCGACTTGATACATAAACTTGATCGACACTTTGGTTTCACTGTGATTTCCAGGGATACTCGATGGTACTATAATATCGTGTAAAATTGAGCGTGCAGAAAGTAAAAATTCAACGTTAATCCAATGATCAATGGATGTTAATGGATTGTAGCAATAATTGAAAATACTGCTCCTATTTATAAAACGTAACGGAAACTAGGTATCGTATAATGTGTGGTCTTGTGAAGTAATATTAATTAAAGAATTGGAAAGTATAATTCCTGTCAACGAACCAATGATTAATAAGAAAATTAATCCTGGTAATCATGAAATAGAGGGATTTCTGATTAATTTAGATTAATAATAAGACGACCTTGTTAGATTTTCTATTTTTAATTTAATGGTAGCGTATTCATACTGATAAATCTTGCCCTTTACGTTACTAATAATTCGTTTACTTTTTTTTTAATTTTTTTATCGTATTACACACGCGTGTGACAAAGACGTTACATTATACACAGTTACCAAATAATCAAGCCTATAAAATACACTGGTATTGTAATAAATGTTGTTAGTAATTTCGAGAGTTGTTAAACGTCCAACTTCTGAATTCACAGAGTGCGAAGTTTGTTACGAAGACTATATAGTAGGTGAACATTGATTTCACAGTGATCTCTAGGGATACTTGACGATACTAAGAAGTTACGTCACATATTTGTAATAATAGATTCAACAGCGTATTGTTCCTTCGTATCCTATTTATATATACATAACTCTTTATTATTGTAACTTCCACGTAATTACAAAATCACCAAGGCTGTGAAGAATACCCATATCGCAATGATAATTTTCAATCACTTTGAGAGACGTTCAATGGACAAGTTCCAACCTAAGGTTCGTGCAAAGACCAAACTATAGCACAATGAGAAAGAGTCGAATTTCTCCAAAATTTTTACAAACTGACAAGACCTTTAGCCTCCAGGCGCATTATTTTTTATTTATTATTCCTGTTTGTGTCCGTGCGGCGAATCGAGCGACGAACGAACAGAAGATTTTAGTTTCTACGAAAAGCACAATAATTATTGTTACTTTTGTCCTCGAGCGAATATTTTGTCCGAAGAATTATTAAAGTTACACGGCTGTCGACGAACAGTATTCTTGCGAACGAAGAGAAGGCACGGTTCAAGGTTCCCCCGGCAGCCTTGAACGTAATTCGTGTAATTAACTCAAAGTGCGTCAACGTCTTTCGAAAGATTTTCGGTCTTTCAATTGTACGACAAATACGTTGACTCTTCAATCGAATTTATTGCGATGTTTCGTTCGTACGCTGCATTGCTGTACGTAAATTGCATTACTGTACTCATATTGGCGATTATCGATAGCAGAGCAATAGCTATAGAGATTTATTTTCATAGTTACCAACAGAGTGTTTAAATTTGAACGAGTCGATTAGTATATTCCTCGAGTTAATTAAAGTAAAAAATATATTTTGAAATACATTTCCAATGTTCCTCGTTTTACAA
The DNA here is from genome assembly GCF_051014685.1 of Ptiloglossa arizonensis. Lineage (NCBI taxonomy): Eukaryota > Metazoa > Arthropoda > Insecta > Hymenoptera > Colletidae > Ptiloglossa > Ptiloglossa arizonensis. The sequence goes on from NC_135055.1 coordinate 12,334,030, forward strand.
TATTTTGTACAATTTTATAATTTCTTATGATTTATAAGATTATTTCACTGCGAACGTGTAAGTTTTACTTTGCGATATTTATAGTCGTTTATCGCGAAAGGAATCATCATGAGTTGGAACATAAGAAGTGTGAATGATATACAGGGTGATTAAAAAATAATTGAATCGTTTAAGAAATTTAATTGAGTTTATTCCGTAATCGTTTAAATTGTAATTTAGAACAATTTATCTATTAGATGAGAAATTAATGAAAATAAAATCTCGAATAATTACTTATAGAATTTCGATATTCTTTAACCTTTATTTTACAACTTTATATATAAATTTATTTGATGGATTACTATTAACTTTTAAGCAATTATAATTTGTATCAATATTTATACATATATCGTGCGTTCGTCAATGGTAAAGAATTTCGTTAATTTTTCTAGGTTTACTAATATTTGTATTCTAAATAAAACTAAAATTCAAAAGTCTATAATTATTTACTTAGGTTACACTTCCCTATAAAACTCGAATACCGAATAATAAATATTTGAAAGTATTCTTTCCGAGCCACCTAGTATAATCACTACTCCGACAGTCTTCCTGCCTTCCGCTTTTTATACTCGTACATACTATTCGTGTACAATTCTAAAATAACCGGAAATCCTTTGCAAAATCAGAACTCTTTCAGTCTCGTTTAATTAAATAGAGAAAAAGAAAACTCGTACCTAAACGAATAGACGAAAAATTAAATCACAGTTCTAGGAAATAAATTGTTCTGTCATTGCCAAATAAGATCGTCCCATTTGTCCGCGTAATTCTAAGTAAAGAACAAGATGTTTAATTAAAAAGTACAAGGTACTTATCCCAACTACCCTATAATTGAATAACGCGGTATACATTTTCTATCCGCTTCTTCCTTTTCGACTAGTAGCAAAATATAATTTACAAAATACTTTTGTATTATGTATACTTACGAAATTTAAAATAACTTTTTCTATAAATATAATTTACAAAATACTTTTGTATTATGTATACTTACGAATTTTGAAATAACTTTTTTTATAAATATAATTTACAAAATACTTTTGTATTATGTATACTTACCAATTTTAAAATAACTTTTTCTATAAATATAATTTACAAAATACTTTTGTATTATGTATACTTACCAATTTTAAAATAACCTTTTTTATAAATATAATTTACAAAATACTTTTGTATTATGTATACTTACCAATTTTAAAATAACCTTTTTTATAAATATAATTTACAAAATACTTTTGTATTATGTATACTTACCAATTTTAAAATAACTTTTTCTATAAATATAATTTACAAAATACTTTTGTATTATCTAAACCTACGAAATTTTAAATAACATTTTTTCATAAACGTAACTTACAAAATACTTTTCTATTATGTATACTTACGTTAAAGTGTAAGCTTTCTCGAATCATAAATACAAGACACCGATACGTTACTTCTTCCTCGTGTCTTTTTTTTAATCACCGATACTCATATAGTTACATCAAGAGCAACGATGAACGAAAAAAAGTACAACCGAAGCAAATTCAATTCTCAAATCCTCTAATCCCTACATTTAACCATTTGTCGCGTTGCACGGAGCCTCGCGTTACACGAAAACACTAATCGCGGTACCTTCGTCGCGTTATAGGAATTCGCGTCGTAGTTACCCGTGTTGCACGAGAGTCAACCGTGATACACAGCTAATTGAACGCACTGGCAAAAAATGTGAGTCTCGTCACCGTTTCACCGGTCTCGTTACGTTCGAGACTGACACCGCTATCAATTTATCTAACAGTAGAAATCTCTTACAATCTCGAGTCTTCTGATCCAGGAAACCCGCCATCGAGGATTCCCACTGACCGATACGTTCACGGAGCCCTAAGCGCGCCTTGAACGATTATAATTATTGCACGGGACAAAAAGACCGTTGGAAGGGGGGAGTTTCCGAGCATTCTGCGTGCAGGTCAGCGTAATGGTATTTTTGCGTTCTAAAAGCCGCAAAAACTGGCCGGTAGCCACGCTGGGGGAAGCTTTCGTCCATTCCGCCTATCCCACGTCTCCTCTTTCCTTTTTCTTCCTCTTGGCCGCTTCACGCACGCACGACCTTTAATCTGAGAAACGAAAGTCCTTCGGCTGAACCGCTCGAGGAAATGCTGGCCTGCGTGAATTCGCTCTCGTGCGATTTGCGGTCTCCCGACCAGCGACAAATCATCGGGTCTGACGTCACGCCTCGGAGACAAAAGGACGCCGTCCGATGGAATCGGATGGACGATTGGACGCGTTTGTCCCGCGCGCGGGAATTTTGATTGTCGCCGAAAATCGTGAGCGCTACGAGTCGATCACTGTCCGCGGTAATTTGTAATTTATGGTTCGCAGCAGCGTTGTTTATTGGCCGCGAGGGAACGCGTTTCGTCGAACGTCCACGTTTCGATTACTTGGATAGTGGTTCTTTCTTGGTAAGGGTTATTTATTATTATTTTAACAATGTAGAATAGTACACGATTACGATATTTATGAAACACAGATGCCAGTTAATGAGAGATTGCGGGACTTGGGATAAGTAGAGATTACGGGGGCGTTTCTTTTATTGTAATGAATTACAAATTTTTTTTTTTATTTGTGTTGGTGGTTGTAATATACAATGTGCCTTAGAAGTTTATTTTCTTTTTAGAAAACTACTCAATTCCGTTGAAATAGCACGCAACCTGAATTTACTATAAGAATAGTATAGTTTGAAATGTACAATACGGTAAAATTTGATGGCTCGATTACCATCGTTTATTTTGTATAAATGTTGAAGTAACTAACAATAAATGCAAGGCTCTGTGAATGCGAGGCCCGAGGCAAGTGTTCCGTTTGCCCGATGCTGGGGGCGGTATTGTTTGTAATAATTTGCAATTTATCGATCGCAATAATTTAGTTTATAGAACGCCAGAGAATGTGTATGATTAGGCGGTTATAATTTGTCACGATGTGGTCCTCTTCGTAACGATAATAATTGAACGTGGCGATATAAAACGCGAGGTTATATAAAAATATTTGTACACATTGTGTACATATTTGTACAGGTTGTGTGCGGTGCATTATTTTTGAACCAAGCGAAGTTAAACGCTATGTAAAGTGATTTTTTAATCACAGAGAGAATATAGGAGAAGGTAAGGGTCCGAAAGAGAAATTCAAACTATAATTTTCATTGGATCTGTTCTTTTGCAAAATCTGTATCGTACTATATCGCACAAATCTCGATACTTGCGGAAATCTTGAACAAACTTGCCTAGACATTGTACGAATAATAATTAAATAATTCGACCAACGATTGCTATAATTACATAATTGTGCAACGAACCGATTAACAAATTTGTCATCACTGCTTCAGGAATACAAACCCGAAAAATAAAAATCCAATTACGCCTTTTCAATTTTTCGTTGTATAGGTGCGTATACATTTAATAAAAATCGGCAAAAATTCCACGCGATCGTTTCGAGTCAAGTACCTCGATATCACGTTCTCGAGTACCTAATTTACATTGACCGCAGTCGCAGCAATTTTCCTCGAAAATTTATTTCGGCGCAAAAAAGGCGAAAGAAAAAAGAACCAGGTCACATACTTTCAGCGTAACTTTCAAATTTCCCGGCTGGACGAGCGCCAGAGAAAATTCGATAGGAAATCTGGTGAATTGACGTGTTCTCCGGTAAACCATGACACCTATCGTGCGTTAAATTCCTCAAGGTTCCCGCGGCAAAAAGCGGAAGCACGGTGAAATCGTTTGCACACCTTAATAGTTGCATAATTTAATTCGTTCGCGGAATACGACTCGGCGTCTCGCGCGCCGAGTTTTGCAACGCTCGAACAGAAAATCTTTACGGCCGCGTTATTTATCTTCGTTTTATTGCGGGCAAAACGGTTCCGCGGTGGTAATTCTTTTTCTTTTTTTTTTTTTCGTTTCCCGGATCCGTTCGTTCGAAAATGCATTCTCTTTCGCGTGCGTTATTCCTTCGAGGCCCCGGCACCGGGGCCGCCATTTCATTTCCCTTCCGGTGGTTTCGGGTAGAAAAGTTTCGATCTCGTCCGATGGTCGCGTTTTTGTGCGAGGTGTCGGGAATCGCGCGAGAAAAAAATGACAAAGTTGCGAACATCGACGAAATTCCGTGGCGTGAATGGACGGTCGAATCGACGAACGAAGGGCTCGCTGGTAATCCAAGAAAACGGGATTACCATTCAATGTCCGCCATTGATCGCGATACAGATCCTCGCACCGAATAACGAAATATTATATATAAATCACTCTTTTGTCTTTAACGCTCCCGTTCGGCGGGGAGGAAATAAAAAATGATGAAAAAAAAGAAAGAACGGAGAGGAAAAAAGTTGCCCCTGCAACTAAGTAAAAACCGAATTGAATAACTCACGTCCGCGGTTGCGGGTAATATTTAACCGCGTTTCGCGATGCAACTTGTATGCATTTTATTCGCGCGCTCGCGTAAATCAGTTTATTCCTTCCATATTTTTAACACGCTTTGAAAACTTCGGAGAGCTGAGACAATTTATGTTTTTTCCATGCTTTGTCTATTAACTCCGGTTTCGACACAGATCTATGGCACGCGAGCAAGCAACGCGCGACCGCCACGGGGGGAAACAAGAGAAACGAAATTTTGACGAACGGCAACGATTTTTAGCGGTTTCGACCGACCGCTATTTCTTTTGTCGCGGGATGAGAATGAGCTCGGTTGCAGCAATGTGTATTTTCATGGTTCCGCGATCTATCCGTGGAAGAAATCGCCATTAAATCATCCACGTCGATACTTTTTGGCGTTTTGGATTTCATTTAATACCTTTCGACGCTGTCGGAACATCGTGAGCCCGGTCGATTCTTTATCGCGTGCGATAGACGCCTATCGGCGTTCGTTAAATACGATTAACACGTGGCTGTTGGATTGTCCGCACAGATGGGTTAAAGGTATTATACTATACGATGAGAAATAAATTTTACGTTAAAGAGAACATTTTCAGATACCTTTTCATATTTTTTTTCAATATTCAATGACAGTGTATTAGAGAATTTTTATTATTTGTAGCATTTACTGATTTTATATCTAATAAAAGGAGATAAGGAACGTTATTCTTTTGCAAGCATAATGTTTCAGACACTACAAGTACTGCAGGTAATTAATTTACTGCACATCTGTATACAAAGGTAAGTGAAATTTTATTCGAAATGTTTTATAAGTTTAATCTATTGAACGGTTGTATAGATTACTTTCTGTACGTTCAACATGATATATAATTTAATTTTAAAATTCAAATTTTTATCTTTACTTAGTAAATAGAGTGTAAAGTGTAAAGTTTATCAACGTTTGAAAATTTTGCCGATTTCTACGCCACTTGATACTTCAACAATATGATAAGTTCAAGTAAATAATATTTTACAATTTAATTATAGGCCAAATATAGATGCTGATAGTTTGCAAGAGGAACTTACACGGAAACACAAAATACCGGTATTATACAGATATTTTCTGATTACGTCTGGGAAACCCTTAGGAACTAGAGATATGAAAATACCAGTATGACGACATACCGATCAAGAAAATATCGGTATATAGTTATTAAACCGTATTACCGGTGAATATTCTCGTATAAAATATTTTTTTCTTCTACAACTCGTTTCCTATGCATTATTTTTATAAACTTTGCATACATTATATTCGTATGTAACCAGAATGCTGAATATGCCTGGTACCGTGAGAAACAGGGTTTCAAAATGTCTCGATTATTTATCGTTTTGCTAAAAAACTTCTAAAAAGAGACTCACTATTTGAAGAAATACATACAGAGATAGAAAAAAGAAAATTAAAAATACGATGAAAGAACAGTCAATTAATATTCTCGCTACGATAAATAATTCAGAAAATGCCATTATCCAATTCAGTGTTACACAGATACTGTATTTTCATATTCTCAAATTTTTAAAACTATGCATTACTTGATCGACAGTAATTCTCGATAGTTAGGACAAATCGATAAACAAAGAGCCTGAAGAATGAATGTTTGGTGTGAAATTCTTGGTAATAAAATAATTAAACCTCACTTTATTGCAGATACATTAAACCCAGCGAGACAAGTAACTCCGTTTCAAGATATTTTGTCAAACATCTTAGAAAACATTTCTTTAGATATTCGCTGAGTGATGTGGTTCACCGTGTGGTCTCGTATATTCTTCACACGTTGCGACAGAATTTTTAAACATTAAATATCTGTGTCGTTGAATTGGACTTAACGGACCTATCGCATAGTCAGCACGTTCGCTTGATCTTATTCGATTTCTTCTTGTGGAGAATATTGAAGAATATCTACCACGAGGAACCAACCATTCCAGAGAACATGAAAGAACGAACCGTTCGAAATCTTACAGGACGATTACATGCATGTATCGATGCTAAAAGTCACCATTTTGAACATTTAATTTAATACAAAGAGGGTAATTTTACGCGTTTATATTCCCGTTAATTAAATCCAAATTCTCCAATCCAGACATCTCAAGATCATAAAATGACCTCAACGCACTACGATGAAAAATATATTCCAAAAATATAATTCCATAACCTTGAAATCGTATAAAGAATATAACCTTGAAACATTTTCATTCCAATCGCTGCAGTGCACTGTATGCATTTCTTTGAATAATGAAACTCCATCTCGAAAAGTTTTTCCATACGATACGTAACGGAGAGATTTCAGGGCCCTCTTTTTCACGACTCATCTTACATACGTACAATCCACGTTTAAAAAATATTCTTTCTACCGAGATAAAATTTATTCTCATAGAGAACGACTCGGTACTGTAGTTGTACACGCAAGTAATCGATATTGTTGATACCTCGAGGGTGATTTTCTTTCACGTTATTGAACTTCGAAAATAAAAAAAGAATACATACAAATATATATTATATATTAGACACGAATGAATATCGATTACGTTCTTTCGTGTATCTTTCGTATTATATATTACAATTTATGTTTGCACGCAACATGAGTGAAAAACGACGAGAAAAATTATTCTCATTTCAGCCTTGTGTTCAAGTACCGATAGAGGACGTGGAGTTTAATGAATTTATCCGAACGACGTAAGAAAAGAAACGACGAGAGGATCTCGGGAAGGCCAGGGGGGGTGAGCGAGGGGAGGGCGATGCTTTTTTTTCCCGAACGGCGAACAATTTCACGTCGCTGATACAAAGAGGCGTCTATGATGCGAGGAAGAACCGATTCGAATCGGTTTGCGTTCCACCGCCGCGTCCAGAAAACGGGCCCGATCCTCTTTCGAAGGTTACTGAATCCGCGAGCCTGAAACGAATCGATTGCGAAAAACCTGCTCGGACCGGTTTCGCGGTTCCGCAAAGTTAAGGAAATTGCGGGACAGATCGGCCACGCGTACGGAACGACTCGTAGACGTCTCACGCTTGGAAAACTCGGCCATTGTTACAATCTCGTGGCCGTGTGGGGACGTTAACCACGGATAACCGTGAATAGTTTTTCGTAATTTCTCGATCAAACGAGATCGCGTTATCGCCGCGATATCGACGGTTACGTCAAACGCGATCGCGTCGACGTTACCAGGGGGGATCCTTCAAAGGACTTTTCACGATGAAATATTAAACGAGCCATCGTACCTGCGAGATTATAGTGACCGTAATTAATGCTGCTTCGGTTAACCCTCCGTTGCACCCATTTTATTTTATTTTTTCGAAAATTACCAGAGGAAATTGTTCCCCGGTTAATTGATAAACTCCAGGTGTCGCTAAATAGGTGTACTTGGGTGAACTCTCTCGGGGAGTCTTTTTATTCGCAGTGGGGAGTGTTAATTTTTGATACTATTTTTTACTCGTTATAGTTATCGGCACACGGACTATTGAAGAGCATTTTGGCTGTTGTTGGTAGTGCACTCAATTATTAGGCGAACTTTTTCAGAGCAAATTTCGAGAAACTATTTTTAAGCAGACTGTAGATACACTGGGTGAAAAATATGAAGGAAAGTCATTGTATAGTTTTACAAATGTGTATATTTGTACATAACACGCACATGTACGAATGTAAATACATTGTTCGTCGTAAAATGTAGAATGTCATAAATGATATTTAGTGGCTTTGTTTGTATCGACGATTTACGAAGAAACATTGAAACGTATTGTGTTAATCGTTTGTAAATTTCCTTTGGATAATCTGCTACAACGTTTATCAAAATTCGTGGTTCTCGGAACCATTTGTAATCTTGAAAGTTTGTACAGAGACCCACAATGTTTGTGTTCTTGTGGGTTGCGAATGCATCAAATTAAAACATGCAATTTTTTAAATACATATCAATTAATTTACTTTTTATAATATAATATATTATATATTATGTACATAATATACATTTTATATATACAAAATATATTATATCCATAGTATTACATATATTTTCTATATTTAGTAAAAGATAACTGATTGAGTTACCCACATTTTTCTACGTTAAAAATTTTCTTTCGTTACAGTCTCGATTCGTAAAATATCTTATGTAAAACTTCACACCTCCTGCTTTGGAAAACTGACCTAAGGGATAGTCATTTGGTCCACGACTGAGCCTTCCGTTTCCGTGCATCGAAGTGCAACATGCTCCATATAAATTGTTTCCAAACTGCTAAACTCGTACAGAGCATGTATTCGAACAACATGCAGGTAAAGTTAGAAAATTGCTGCCTAATAAAGTACCTTCACACTACGGGGCCGTAAACGGAAATTCTAATTTCTGAAACGTCAAGAACTACATTCGCCAACTTTGTAAGTCAATTGTTGAATCACGAATCGAACGAAGGAACTTTGAAAACAATACTTACAAATGTGTATTGATAACTGCGATCGTTAATCGGAGTAGAATTAGAAATATTAAATAGATTGGAAATACTTACGCGATACATTCCGTGCGTTTTTCATACTTGTTCAGTTTTGTGTCTTTAATCTCTCTTTTACCAAATACCTGCAATCGAAGATGGAATATTACCGTCGAATGAAATGCCATCGTACTTAAATGGCCTAGAATCGCGAACTAAAATTGTCATTTCTGACACGCGAATAACTATACACCACTGTTGGCAAAACATGATCTGATTAACGATTACACTTACCATATAACCAAGTTAGTGATTGACGATTACGATTACGATTATCAAGGCAACGATAATAATTATGATACAATAATAATTATGATTAATGAACAACAGAAATATCTAAAGCTAGTGTAATCTTTGGACACATTACCTTATGAATTATTAATCGCGAAAATGCCAACTCTTTTAATTTTATCGATAAGTTAACGATAAAGAAGAAAAAAAAGAAGAACTCGAAAGAAAACTGGTAAAAGCTATACCAATCTTTCATCGAACGATTACCAATTACCGATTACAAATATTACACGTAATTGATCCTAACGATAAACTCATCGCAACTAATTTTATCCATCACTTATAGGAAAGTAATCGCGAAAGTAACCACGTACACTACTCAACTAATTCCACCGATAGTTTACAAGAAAGTAATCGCAAGAAATGACTATTTCCCAATTAGATCCCATCCGCAGGTTTCGTGAATTTATTCGAGTGGTCGTAACGTTCGCTATGAAAAGAAAAAAAGAAAAGGACGGGCACAATACATTCGAATCGTTAGCAATTCTCCGCGTAACCGTAACGTCCCATTAATTCATATCGCTTGCCGCTCGAAAAGTGGGCCGCGTAATTAGAAAATGAATTAATTTAATTAACGAAACCGTGCATTACCGAAATTAACGGCGTATGTATGTATGTATATATATATACATATATATCAGAAATCGATACAGCCTGTAGCCCCACGGTTCCCTTCCAGAACTTCGCCAATCAGATAATTGACACCAGATTATTGTTATCGTGTATCGCGGGTTCGCGTGGTGCTTGCACGCTGTTCGCGTGTAATCATTGGTGACGGTTCACCGGCGCGAATCGAGATTTTTACCGTGGCGTCGTTTCCCTTCGATTTTTCAAGGACTGGTAATCTCCGCAACGTGGACGCAACCTGGGCCGTCGCGCACCGGCAATTAAACACAATTTATTAACACGCTTTTAAATTACGCGCCGACCGTGGTAATTGTTTTTTAAGTCGAGCAGCAACACGCCGGGGAGCTCCGTCGGCCAAGAATGAATGTTAATCAAACGTCGGAGGTGGAATCGGAAGCACGGGGAATCGTTTTAAATTCTACCCCGTGTGTTCGGCCACTACGCGATAACATCTATCGTGGTTATGAAACTTTTTGAATAAACTCGATCACGAGCGACTGTGAACACGGATATACGAATAGTTTGTTCGTTTGCGCGCCAGTCACTCGAAACAGTCATTTTCGAGACATTTTTTGAACATTTTATGCGAAAGCTGCGAAGAAGAACATTCCTGTTTCTGAGATAAAAAATTGTTCGTGGAAATTGTACAATGTATGGATTGGAAGGATTTATTTCTTTGGTCTTCTTGAATTGTGAGACACTTTTTAAGGGTGGTTGTTCAATTTGAGAAACACTGGTTTAAAGTGATGAAAAAAACATCGTCGGGCATTGATCTTGGTAAAACTTCGAAAATTGTTGCTGATGTTTTGCAGTATTTTTGTTACTTCTTCTTTATGTGACTCTTAAACTATAGAATGTATTAAAGAATGTTTTATATAAAAGTTGTACTGTATTTGGAAGCGTTTTCTTCGCTCCTTCCAGTGAATAAAAATTAATTTTATTCGTGTCGAACGATGAAATAAATTTGAAAGGTAACGTATGTAGTATACTTTCTGGTATTTTAATACGTGCTACCCGATGGATGTTATAAATTTTCAAAAATGCTTAATTTCAATTTTGCAGCTAGTGGTGGTCACAAATTTTTACCGAAAAATCGTGCAACGTCGCACTATTGCAATGTTTTATTGATTACTGCCGGAAACGATATTCACAGCGCGCAAGAGGATGGTATTTAAAATATCGCTGGCGTAAATGTAATGAATTATATCGGGCAAAATTGTGTTTACAGACGCTATTTTGCGGTAATATTACAGTCTAATTGATACTCGAAATTAATCAGAAATTTTATATATACGATACCACACTTCATGGGAACAGTAACGGATGTAAAATTAAAATTATAAAAACTTTACATAATGGAGTGTGTACTTGTGATTGCAATGAAAATAAATTACGAACGATTGTGTATAAATTAATAACAATTGCAACTTGACACGAGAGCATTGCAAATATCGAGAATAAAATCGTATTACATAACAGTGAAACACGTTCAGCTATGTATTTTAAGATACATTCTAAACGTTCAATTTCTGTATCTTGTACTTTATTCCATGAAGTGTTACGTCCATATTATTAATTGTAGTAATACGTAGAGGATCCTTTAGTATTACACAAAATACATAATACAATGTACAAATGCAAAATAAGAAATTTACAAAGTAATTCGATATCGAACAATATCGATATCGCGTACTTAACAAAAGTTAAGTATTGTTACACGATGGAAAATAGAAAAATCAAAGCGAGTAAAAATTCCTAAAGCATATTAACCATTCTTGAATAACTATTTTCTTAATGTACAATACAATTAGATAATGCCAAACAATTTCATTTGTTTACGATGGTCGAAATATAATAATTTTTCCCGATCGGAGGCCATATCTAGTGTATTGTTACATGGGCCGTCGGCTATGCATGGTTTTGAAATGAATTTCATGACATAATCAGGAAATTGCTATTTCTGTATCCATAGACTAGTGTTAACGCAGCCACGTCCATTCGTTTGCCTATTGCCATGAATGCATTTTCGTGGATTAATTTCAATATTTGGCACTACATGTCCGTGTAAAAGGACCGAGAGATGAAATACCTGAAATCTCATTGGAAATCAATCGTATCCAATGATCACTTGCGATCAATTTGATTATATTAAAGAGAACATTAACTTTGAACCCTAATGGAGCGTAATTGGCTCTCACGAATAAGATTACACTAAACTTGCTTTTATTACAGAAATAATTTCAATCGAGTCTTTAATTCTCCGTTTCATAATATACGACGTACATTATAAATTCCAACAAAGAATTAACATAGACAAATAAGTCGAAATACTTTCCAGGAAAAGAAAAGAGACAATGAATAAAATAGATTTTATTCATTTTCTTCTTTACTAGAAAAGATCGAGAAAAATTATGTTCAACATTTTTACGAAAAATTTAATTTTCATTAAAATTTACTTGAAACATTTTAACAAATTTTCACAAATAAGAAATATACGCTCGAAAGAACTACAAGAACTAAAAATTCTATTACACATGTTTTATTTTCAATCCTCTTACGTTAGTACAAAAAATACCCACTTGTTCTTAGGAAAAGTTTGTCGACCCCTGATCTACACTTGCAATATAATTACAAAACTACAATACAATTAGCAAAAGTTTGTGGATCTCCGATCTACACTTCCAATAAAATAACAAAACTACAACAATACAGTTACAAAAATGTTTCCAATCTTTCTACGTTGGTAGAAAAAATGCCCACTTGTTCTTAGGAAAAGTTTGTCGACCCCTGATCTACACTTGCAATATAATTACAAAACTACAATACAATTAGCAAAAGTTTGTGGATCTCCGATCTACACTTCCAATAAAATAACAAAACTACAACAATACACTTACAAAAATGTTTCCAATCTTTCTACGTTGGTAGAAAAAATGCCCACTTGTTCTTAGGAAAAGTTTGTCGACCCCTGATCTACACTTGCAATATAATTACAAAACTACAATACAATTAGCAAAAGTTTGTGGATCTCCGATATACACTTACAATAAAATAACAAAACTACAACAATACATTTACAAAAATGTTTCCAATCTTTCTACGTTGGTAGAAAAAATGCCCACTTGTTCTTAGGAAAAGTTTGTCGACCCCTGATCTACACTTGCAATATAATTACAAAACTACAATACAATTAGCAAAAGTTTGTCGGATAATAGGTGCTATAATTATATTAATTAAACAAATGAAGTAAATTTCATTATTTAATTTTAATAAAAGTTCTATAATAATTATAGGGATTAATTTTATTAAGGTTATTATAAAAAATAAGTTAATTCAATTTATTGAATAAATTAAAGAAATGAATCAAAAATTTAAAGGATATATCCCAATTTTTAAAATAAGTGAAAAAAGTGTAATTATTATAAGTAAGTAATTAGGTTTATTTATAACTCTGTGAAGATTGTTATTTATAGTAAATAATATAAATAAAATTCTGCTAGAAGTTACAGAAATTAAAAAATATATTAGATATGTATTTAAAGTTTTAATGTCTAATTTAGTTATAGATCAAATAATTATGACAGTTATAATTTCTATCATGAATCATAAAATATATAGATTTTGAGAACATAGAGCAATAAATGCGGAGAGTATAAACTTCCAATAAAATAACAAAACTACAACAATACACTTACAAAAATGTTTCCAATCTTTCTACGTTGGTACAAAAAATGCCCACTTGTTCTTAGGAAAAGTTTGTCGACCTCCGATCTACAGTTACAATATAATTTACCAGTGAGTGCGCGTCAGTTAAGAAAACGTGTCGCGCGGAGAACGCGATACACATTGTGCTCGACGCGTCCACGTAACGTCCATCACGTTTCTACGCGGCGCAGAAAATTTCTTTTTCATTTCTCTTTCCTGACTATCTCGCGATCTTCCACGCGATGCTGCGCCTACCCCCGTAACAGAAGCCGCTGGAGATCGGTCATTTGCGGAGGCAGTAGCACGCAGATGGCAGACACCGTGACGATGAGCTACTTCTTTGCCCTACGTCAACGAATCGCCACGGAGACCGCCCCTGTTCCTCTCCTTGTCTCGACGCTGTTCGCCTCCACGTTCCCCGTTCTCACCCACTACTCCAATCTTTCCTTTCACTGCCTCGACTTCCATGGAACTCCGCGGATCGCGTTGTCAGCAACTGCTTTCGAGATCTCCGCGAGCGATCCAGGAAGAACGCGCCGAGCGAAACTCGTCATCTGAAAGAATATTTGAACGAACACCGATCGCTCGAGAGTAGTTCGACCGAGCCACGGTTGTTCTTCGTGATCAATTTAATCGAGCGAGTTTCAACAAATTGACGAACAGATTCGACTCGATTCAGAAACAGGGGAACGATTTCCCGAAGACCTTATTCGATATGAAATATTGCACTTGGTAATATTTCGCGAAGATCTTATTTAATGTAAAATAAATTATATTTTGTAATATTTCGCGGAGATTTTATTAAATATAAAGTATCACATTCTGTAATATTTTAATTGAACTCCTAGCTTCAAATTACCATTGAATTATCAATTGCTTTAATCGGATCGATTTCAAGACATGTAGTTATACTTGGAGTAATTATTTTTAGCGTCGTTGCTTTGACAGTGGTGTAAGGTTTTATTTGTTTATTTATTATTTAAGATTTTTGTATAAGTAGGGATGCATGTAAGATGAACAAAAGAGGCGAGGTACAGCAGAAGTGTTATTTTTAATTTTTCTTCTTTTAATGACTTTGAAGGAACTTGTATGTACTGTCATGCATGTGTAGAAGTATTTTAATTTTTGATCGGTGGAATGCTGTCAGATTGGATATGACTTCAATGCGTTTATGGTAATATGAAAATTTTTTATTATTTGTATAGTATGTCTTGCTTAAGCGTATATACGTATGTACTTATTTTCTAAACTAACGAAGATATAAAAATACTCGTATGAAAGTTGCTCGATACAGAGGAAGAAATAAAATGTTAGATTTGAAATTTTTGTAGTTAACTAACGGAGACTTCAATACCGTCTTCAGTTGTTTTTAATGGAAATGGCATTGAAATCTCTGTAGATAATAGAATCAAAAATTTAGATGCAATATTACACTTCTCTCTACAAATTATATGATTTTTATATGAACAATGTTTTTGTATTTTCAATACTGTGAGAAATAATCATTTACTTCTCATCGATCGTTTATGCAAACATCCTGTATGTACTAATTATGATCGTAATGTTTTTGAATTGTTAATTTAATTGCCCTGACAATTTAGCCGTCTGGGTAATATTATAAGTCAATTGAAACATAAATAATCAAGTAATAAATCAAGCGATAAATCAGTTGGTTACAATGTTTACGATGTGACGTTTACTTCATAGCGAAAGAATAGATTAACTGAATAAAAATTACAATAACTCGTTTCAGTTTAAGTGTTTCTTCCTCGTAACGTTACCTAGAAAGTAAGCAGAAGATATTAAAAGAATTCTACAAAATGACATAGAACTAATACTCAATACTCTTCAAAATAAAGTATACCAGTTCGTCCATTATTCACCAGAATTGTTCAATGTGAGTTAAAATAAATAAAAACTAGAAAATTAAAACTAGAAACGTTATACCTAGTATCCAGATCTGATTGTGTATACATCGATAACTTAATCGTTACCGTTTCAATTCACGATTAAACAATTTGGAGTACTCTTCGCTAGAAACGACAAATTTCACCACAGACGAAAGATCAAGGTCCACGGTGCATCAGACCCCAAGTACGAATTAAATTTATCGAAAAGCAAATCTCTAGCCGAGGGAAGAAATTTTTCTCGCGCGCACGAACCCTTTTCACCGTACTCTATCCCGATCAATTTTCCTCGAAGCTTTACCGTAGCTCTTTCCTAAGTCATCTCCGTATCCAACGGATACATTTTTTCAACAGCCTGCGGGCTTTTTCGACCAGTCTGGCGGACCGGCACCGTGAAATTCGTTTTGCGCGATGATTCACAACCTTCCGTAGCCTGCTCATTTACTCGCCTGAATAACTACGCATCGCTCGTAACGTGCCTTCACCTCGGTTGCCGGTGTAAAATCAACCGAAGAGAGAGAGAGAGAGAGAGAGAGAGAGAGAGAGAGAGAGAGAGAGAGAGAGAGAGAGAATTGTTTTCTTCGTACCAAGCTGAGCATACTAGAACTTCGATAAATGCAAGCAACCTCGATGGTTGCGCGCAAACCTCGTTCGTTGCACCACGTTGACAAGTGGAGGGGATGGTCGCTAAGCAACCATCGAGGGTGGTGAAAGGAACACGTAAGGTGGTAGGGGACCAATAATAGTGTGTCATGTTTCTTCGTTGTCGAGGCACAAAACACTCGAGTTTTGTATCACGAAATGAAGTAGTCTTCGTTTCGTTGTTCAACTTTTTTCTGTATTTTTTTTTATATTCTTCGATACAGAGTTTGTCCCAGTTTCTAGAAGAATTCTGGGTAGGAACAGCGCCGATGATTTCACGTTGCAAATAATACTATGGGCGTTTGAACGGAATAGATTCGTTAAATAATGCAGACGTACTTTCGAGAATAATTTTATAGGAATTGGTCGAATAAAATTGGCAGTGTACGGTAATTTTGCGATAACCTCGTTTGACGCTAAATATAAAACGTTAAATTGTGAAACTCTTAAATTCAATTTATAACTATCGAGTAAAGTTATCGAATCGCTAATTCCTTCGATTATACCTGACAATATCGGTTATTTTTAAAATCGTATTTCATTTATTGCATTTAGTTTCAGTTATTTAGGCAAATTTATCTTCTTTAAGGATTAACTTTAGCGCATTGCATTAAACTCGATGGTTATACTACAAATTGAATATAAATAATGGCTAAAGAGTTACACGTTGTTGCGAAAATCGATATTTCATAATTGATTAATTAATACACATGTAACTCCATGAAAAAATTGCACGGGGTAGAGGCTAATCTGTTGAAGTAATTAAATTTATGAACGATGAACAAATAAACATCGAGAGAGTCTGAGCGTGCTGAGTACATTTGAAGTGGACATTTACCATAATAAATGTTAATATACACAATTCTGATCCATCTTTTCATTAGCTATGGTCCATTTTCCCTCTGTAATTGGCCAGCTCACATACGATTTCCAACTCCTAGTTCACGAGATATTTTCGTTAAATAAATTTTAGCTGTGAAACTATTAAAAGGCAAAAGTATATAATTATGCACAATGGACAATGTACTTGCATTTTAAGGAAGTATATTTATATATTGCTACACAAGACGTTTTACTTTTTTACATTTAACACAAATTGGCTGGAAATCAAAATTTATTTTATACTTTTCTGAATCTCTAACGTGCATATCGCTAGTGTAAGTGTTTCAAAGTAGCGACTATAAAGAATACAATATGAATCTTCTGAATACGCTATATAGTACACCTATACTAACTATGAATTAATCCAAGTGAGGCAAGGACACACATTGTTCTTGCGCATTAAATTTCGATTTCGTGAGAATTGGTCCTCCGTAGATTCCTTGTGGGTATTTGGGATTATATTATTTGGGATTATATCCCTATGGTACATCATGCACGTCTGAATTTCTCTCTTTGGTAGCATTGTACCCGATGTAAATACACCACCTCGATAAAGAAATGATCGATGTCTTCGAAAACCTCGAAAACTGTAACCGAACAAAAATATACTTCGTCGCATCAATTGTCATCTCGAAGCAAAAACTAATTTTTCTACACATTTTCACTTACCATTTAAGGTATTATCGTTAAGTAACTCGTTCCATATAAAAAGTATTGTACAATAGAAACCGTCATTCTGCTAAAATCTATTGTTGCAAATTGCGTAGCTCTGAAAGAAACGACTGTTTGGTATTTAGTTAAATTTGGTAAAGCCAAAAGTTGCTTTGAATGAAAAACAAAATTTCCCTCGTACGTTTGTCCTTTGCGAACGCTTCGATTGCAATTACGAGACAACAAGGAGTAGAAAAATATTCCGCGGGACCGATACAAAGAATCGATCACGGCGGGAAAAGTGCTCCACCGAGTCCCCGGTGCACGGTGAAAAACAATTTGAGAAAGAAAATAATTTTCACGGTAATGAATCGTGAGAACATTTTCATTTAAACTCTAAACACTGGGAAAGCGGTCTCATGACTCGAGTACCGTTTTAACTCGCTAAACGGATCGCTTTGATCGGCGAGGAAAATTGAACAACAACGCCGGCTTCAGAAGAATCATATCGCGCGCGAAAGGACCGCGTCGCGCGTTAAAAAGGGCTCGAGTTTAAAAAAGCGGCCGCAGAAAGGAATGTTCATTATATCGGGTTTCGAGCCACAAAGGGAGCACGTGTAACAGTCTTGAACGATTATCGACGAGCACACGCAATCCCTTCCGCGCTTTTTTACAAGTCGCATGCGTTTACCTTGGCCGTTACGTAGAATCGACTGCAGATACCAGTTCTCTTTGTACCTTAGCGAGACATTATTCCGCGAACAATTGCCGCTGCGAGTGGAAATGTTTGCGTTGCCGTGTCTTTCACGCCCGTCGTACGTAGCGGAGCGCCCGCGCACGCGCGCGCGCGAGCGAATGCAGAGCTGTGCGCACTTTAATTTTTCAACGCGTCGCGAAAGCAATTATCGAGCCCGCGCTTCGATTCAGCCGTTGGCTCGACTTGAGTTTCAGCGGTTCAGGAACTGCTTGTCCGATATATCTGTATTCGAATACTCCGACGTTACAGCGATTCAAAATATGTGGTGCAACAACGTCGAATTGCATTCAAATGTTTCAGTAGCGTACAGTATCTATAATAATCTACTCAAATGCTTGGGTATCGAACCGGTACTTGGTTATTCGAGTGTCCGAGGATTATACTATTCTTGATTATTCGAATACCCGAGTATTATGCTACCCTTGACTGTTCGAATACCCGAGTATTATACTACCCTTGACTATTCGAATACCCGAGTATTATACTACCCTTGACTATTCAAATATTATTAAAATACTAGAATACTATATTACATTTATCTATTCGAATATCCGAGTACTATACCACCCTTGACTATTCGAATATTATTAAAATACTAGAATACTATATTACATTTATTTATTCGAATATCCGAGTACTATACTACTCTTGACTATTCGAATACTATCAAAATACTAGAATACTATATTACACTTATCTATTCGAATATCCGAGTACTATACCACCCTTGACTATTCGAATGCTATCAAAGTACTAGAATATTATATTACACTTGACCATTCGAATATCGTTTTAATACTCGAGTATCATTCAATATCCGACCATTTGAATGCTTGAGCATTATGTCATATCTGTCTATTCAAGTACTCGACTCTTGTACTATGTTTTGCACTTCGAATACTTTAATGTATACTATACTTGAATATTTGAATACCATTTGAATACCACTTGGATACTTGAATATTATAGTATACTCGACTATTTAAATATTATTTAAATACTATTCAGATATTCTACTATATCAAGTATCCGCATATTCTTATCATCTGAATATTCTAATATGTTCTAAACATTAGACACTTTAATGTTTAGATATATGTTCGAATATTTAAATATTTTAATAATGTTCCCTAAGAATAGTTGCTTCTATGCTCTCACTGTCAAAGAATTAGGCATTTATTCTTTCAGTAACTGTACATTTACTTTCTTTTTTACACCGAAGTAAAATTTAAGATTAAAACGATGAATATATATCCTAGGTTTGTGATTTAGTAACGCTTCGCATGCCTTCCGGTTATTAAAATGTCTCTATCGGAAGGTGACACATTCACATTACAAGATTCAGATTACATTAATTTCAAAGTAACGAAAAATTTATGTCACCGCAATTAATAATAATGAAATAAAGATAATTGTTGCTATTTCCTTCGCAATATATTTGCTAGTAAATTACCAAATATAATCGTTACACCGATAAAGTCAACAATTTACAAATAATAATAATACGAATGACATTCTAGTTGACAATCTAAAAGACTAAGTACGAAACGTGACGAAAGGTCAAACAATAAATTACCGATGAACGAAACAAAGTATTTGAAAAATTATCAACGAAGAGAAATTAAAAAAACGTCAACCAAAGCAATTCCTACCGATACATATGTAAAACATAATGAAGTATGCGTCAATGTACAACTAAATTAACAAGTCTAGCAACAAATTTTACTCCCATAAAATAACATTATTACTAAGACCGTTCTTACGTATCCATGGCACTATTCACAATCTACTCCACGAAAGAAATCATTTCACCCGGTATCACGATCGGCTGAAAAAGTTTCGAGAAGAAGAAAAATTCAGCGCTCGATGGTTTAAATTCATTATCGCTCGCAATAAATTAAACACAATTCGCGATGAACGCGAGGGGCTCGTTAACAAAAATATCGCGCGCTCCTTAAAATTCGTTCGAACGTTTTCATTTAACTCCCCTGGCTCGCTAATTCTGCCAGACGACACTCCCGCCAAAAAGAGGATGAAAAAAGAAAAAAAAAAAAAAGAAAAAAAGAAATTAGAGGAAGAAGCAGCAGCAGCAGCAGCAGCAGCAACGGCTGCGGCGGCAGCCAGGTATTCAATCAGTCCCGGTAATGATGCACATAAATTGACCGAGCATCGATCCCCTGGAACGTCCACTTAAAACGCACTTCACCACCCCGATTAAATAGAATACACACAACACCGAGCAAGTATTTCCCGCGCGGCGACAACGCGAACCTCGCGAGCGGATATATTTTTTCCAACCTCCCCCCTCCCCATGGTCTTCCCTGCTCCGCTCCCCCTTCCACACCACCCCGTTTCAATCTTTTCCCCTCCCTTCGCTTCCGCGTCTCTTTTTTTTCTTCTTCTTTTTTTCGCCCCGCCTTTCTCTCCTTTTTTTCCCTCGCTTTTTCAACGAATAAAATTGCGGGAGACTCGCGCGGCGCTTACTATTTAACGGGGCGTTTAAAAAAGTAATGTGGAAATATAATGGGAAACAAAGGGAAGAAAGTTTCCGCGCTCGCCCGGGCTCCCGACAGCGCGCGCCGCCAGTTTCGCTCCCCCGCTATTTGGTTTGGATGAAACAGAAGACCTGTTTGTTTACGTTTCGCTTTCAGCCGTTTGTACTCTCTCTCGACGGTGCACCACGCTGCACCACGCTGCACCGGATCCCCGTGTGTGCACCTAGCCCTGTCTCCGTCCCACCCGCGTGCCGGTGCACCGCGAGCGATAAGCAGCCACATGTGCATACGACCTCCGAAAGCGAATCCGATTCGCACAGCCTTGCCACGCGGTCTCCCGATTCTTCGACGGCGTGCGCTTTGATCGCGTTCGCCAGCACCTCGGACCCGCTGTAACCGAGGAAATCGGTGGCCCTCGTTTAAAGAAAACGAGGGATTATCTTCGCGCTCGTTCGAGCGTTTCTCTTCGAATCGAGAGCGGTCGCTTTAACGTTTGCGCTTTAATCGTGAACGTTTCCGATCGCACCTCCATCGCTATATGTGTGAACACGCGGATACGCGCGTGGAATTTTTTACGGATATTACGATTAGAAAAAGTACAGGGATCGAGTAAGTAGCGGTATAACGAAATGTGTGAAATATGTGTTGGATGTGTACACTCTTAATCGAACGTAATTATTTCGTGTAATGAAATCACTATCGATGTATATGCGGATGGACGTGGAATTTTTTATGGATTTTACAATTAGAAAGAATACAGGGATCGAGTGGTATAATGAAATGTGTGAAATATGTGTTAGATGTGTAAACACCTAATCGAACGTAATTATTTGGTGTGATGAAATCACTATCGATGTACACGAAGTGTATTCTTAAGGTGAGTTTTCGTATCGTTTAACATGTTGTTTAAACGTGTATATTTTGGAACAGTTTGTTACAAAGCAGAAAGAATTTGAAGATGTGTGTAACTTTTCTGTAATGTTGGATAAATTGTAAATATTTGTTACGCGTTCTTTTATTACATTTGCACAGCGTGTATACCGTTCTTCCATCGCAAAGATACTGAAACAATATTTACGCAATCTGAAAGGATCAAAATCGAAGACGAGCTCCTTAAACAATTATTTTTCGATAAAATTGCCAGAAATCTTCAAATTGGCAAAATGTTAAAATGAACGTGCGATTTTTACGAATATAAAATGTGTAAGAACATATATTTGCATAGAGTAAATACCCTGTTGAAAATAATTAAAAAATGTGGGATTTGGAAAACGAGCTGAACCGAGTGTACGAAGAACTGAAAGAATTTGTATAATATAAGCAGCTTCTGATCTCTCGATTATATCGTCTGAATAGGCAATCGTTTAATTAGTATTATCAATATTAAACATTTTTGTTGCGCATACGTGGAAATATATACATGAATATGTATAAATACAAAAAAAATATAATTAGAATACGTCGGTATATGCATAAGAGGCGAGGTGCAACTAAAAATGCTGGTATAAAATCTAACCTCGATAAAAGCAGTATACGCATGTATGTACACAATACATTAATTACAATTAGGATTAAGTTACCCAACCGTTTAAAACGTAAAAAGGCACTGCACCAGCCTGTCTCCGAATACGAAAAGACACAATTACTATATACCCAAAAAAACATGCTAATGTTCCGTGTTCCCTAACGTGTACGCGTAATCTTTTCTTTCAGCGTTGAGTAGCGATGAATTATGCATACGACGCGATAAATACGCAAAAATTCGCAATTACGAACCGGCAGAGAACGCGCAAAAAAATCGGGCAACAAAAAAGTTGAAAGAGAACGAAAGCCTCGTGCGCAACGAATTGAAATAAAAAAGTATCGAAACCAAAGATCACAGCAATATGCAAAGTCGATCGAGTTTCGATGTGCATGGTTCGGAACTTGGACTGGAGACTATTCAAATAATTTAATATTACCATTTGAGGATCATTATTCGAATATTACCATTTGAATCTAACTATTAAAATTATTATTAGAGTCGAACTTCGTTATAACGAGCACTAGGAGACCCGCAATATTTTCTCGCGATATCAATAATGGATCAACTATGCCACGTATTTGTTCTAATTCTTGATAACTCGATAAGAGGATTGTACTCGTTATAATCAAATTTGAATGTATTATTACCTGAATAGTATAAAAGTTTGTCAATATAATACAATAAACTTTGAAATAGAATCTAAATAACAGATTGTATACATTTTAAAAATTGTTTCAAATTACATTAGCCTCGGGTTACTAATATTTTCTAAAGGTGACTCAAACATCAAGGATCGAAACGTTATAGCAAAGAACTCGATTGCAGTTAACTAAACTGTCGTTCCTTTACTTTTTGGCGGCGCTAAATTAAAGTATGTTAGAAAGGAGGGAACGGAAATATAAGGAAGTGGGGATAAGCGTTTCATCCCGGGCCTGCTAGTGGACTCGTCAGTAAGGCATCCTAGCAGGCCCTGCCTTATACGCCGGGACATTGGAAGATCGGTAAGAGGTCGTATATATACCGATCGGAGCAGGTACGGGAACTTGCGGGAAACGGTTGGTGGTGAGTTTCCCTCTGGTGGCAAGCGTGGGTAGTGCCGCCACATAACCCCCTTGCCAGTGGTAAACGATACTTTGAAGTTCCGTCCTGATGTCCCAGTGGCGTAGGTATTTGTTCCGTTGGTCGGTGGCACAACAGGCACAGGAGGAGGTTGTCCAGAGCGGTGGAAGAGAAGAATGCTTCTTTTTCGTAGTAAGGCCCAGCTGCTGTCGATTGCGGAATACGCGTGGCGAGCATCGTTTGCTCAAGCCGCGTTTTCGCTTGTTGTCCGACGTTGATGCGTGCGCGTACCAGTATTTATGAAACGCATCGGTGTGGTCGGTGAATAATGTCGACAAGCTGCCTGCTGTCCTCCTGGGGTTGATCCTGATGGTTAGCCGGGAGTATAGCGTTCGTGTCGTCGCTGGCAGGTCGAGGAGTCAACCCTCGGAGAGGGGGATTTACGAAAAATCGGCCTTTACGTTGCGTTCCTTCCATCGTCTTGTGCTGCACCTGTACTGCTGCTGTGCTGTTGTCCAGAAGGTTGCGTTGGTTCTTAGACGGGGTCACCACTTTGGCGGCGCTAAATTAAAGTATGTTAGAAAGGAGGGAACGGAAATATAAGGAAGTGGGGATAAGCGTTTCATCCCGGGCCTGCTAGTGGACTCGTCAGTAAGGCATCCTAGCAGGCCCTGCCTTATACGCCGGGACATTGGAAGATCGGTAAGAGGTCGTATATATACCGATCGGAGCAGGTACGGGAACTTGCGGGAAACGGTTGGTGGTGAGTTTCCCTCTGGTGGCAAGCGTGGGTAGTGCCGCCACAACTTGAATAATCCTCGTATAGTATTCAAACAGTAAAGTATTCGAATACTATTCGAATAAAAGAATGACCAAACACACTATTTAAATACGAATATCCAGATACTTGATCAGTCAACAGTATATTCAAATACCCAAGTATTTAAATACAAGATATTCGAGTTATATTCGCCAAATATTTGAATAGTACTCAAGTTGCATAGTATGCAAATCATATTCGTCAAACGCTTGAATATCATTCGAAATTATCCACCAAAAATTTGAATAAACTTTGAATTATATTCACCATATACTATGTCTGAATAGTATCCGAGTTGTATTCGTCAAATGCTCAAACTGTATTCGAGTTATATTCATCGAATACTCAAACTGTATTCGAGTTATATTCATCGAATACTCAATCTGTATTCGAGTTATATTCATCAACTACTCAAACGATATTCGAGTTACACATTATTCAAATTATATTCACCAAATACTTGAGTAGCATTCGAATTACATTCCTCGAATATGTGAATGGTGTGCAAGTTGTATTCGCCAAATATTTGAGTAGCGTTCGAATCACACACACCGCATCTTCGAATCACCGGGATGTTCGAATATCCCTACCGTAGGTAAACAAAAAACTCGCTAAGTAGTCGCAAACCTACTCGGGACGCCTGTTTATCCGGCTAATTTTCATCCAGCGTAAAAAGAACCCGCTGCGCGTGTTCTATTAGCGAATTGTGTCGCGTTCGGAGCTGCCCCGGAACCAGAGAAGGGCGGAGTCGCGGAAGTGTAAAACGTTAGGCGGAAGAGAAAGAGATACTCGACCGTGGGGGATGAAAAGTGGGGAGACCACTGGAGGTTAGAAGTGTTAGAGGAAGCCCGAAGATGGTACCGGGGGCAGGGGTGGTGGACGTAGGGGGGAGTTGACTCCGTTTATCACCAGGAGGCATACATTTTGCAGCATCGTGATATAGAACCCCCGAGCCTCGACGCCGTGGCGCAGAACGTCGTTAAGGGACGCGAGTCTATCGGCGACGACGACGGAACATCGGCGTCGTCGTCCTCGACGTTCTAACCACTACTCGAGGTGGATGCCGCTTGCGTTGTCTCGAAATATCGAGACCATCGTTATCGGAACTAATCGAGCGGTATCTGCGGCTGGGCAGGAACGTAAGAAGATACGGTGAAAGCCCGCGCTTCAGATTGAAGTAGGGTTTCAATCGCAGAGGGGTTGCTGTGTAATTGCTTCTTGTGACTCCGCCGGTATCGGTACTCTGCACTTTCAGCGGATTCTTTGTATTTTACTTAAGATTTTTAATATCGAAGCGCTTTTTATTCGAAGTGGTCGCTTTAACCGCGCGACGTGTGTATTGTTTTACGATAAATCGTAATTTTTAACTCGTCGCGTTAAGAAGGGAATTTGAAGAGGAATCGAGCAACGGTTCAACGAAAATGTACGATACATTCGGGAATGGAGAATCGTGGCAATAGGTTACACTGCGAGAGAATTAAATCGGTTTCGGAATAATCGAACGGAACTTGTATTAATAATACTTCTATTTCGAGGAAGGATTCCGGTTCCGTTAAATATTAAATTCGAGTAAATTGCCGTTCCACTGGTTGTTGCCCTCGTGGATTTAGAAATTCTTTTCGATCGTTTCGTGTACCGATCACTTATCATTTGTCGGCAACAGTTTCAATTTCGCGTATAACGGGACGTAAAGTTCGATCGAACTTAAATATCATCACCGTAACTCGTTAAAATACAAACTTTCGCGAAACTAGCAATCTTGAATCATTTCTTCCAAATTCTACAAAGTTAACCATTACACGATTCAACCTGTCTTCAGTCACCATACGAATTACAACTTGTGTAAAAAAGAATCATCGACGACACTGCACGTTAAATCCTACATTGCACAATACGATACATCGATTCAGCTTTACGACAATGACGTTCGTTTACAAATACATACCAAATTTTTTACACGCAACGTATTACGTAAACTCTCAATAGAGCACATACGGAATCGATATATGTCCGATGCGAAGACAATTGAAAAATGAAGAATTATTGTTTCTTTTCCTTCCTTTTTTTTCCCCCCGTATTTCTTACACCGTTTTCCTTCTAACGAACGGAATTGCAACGGAATTAAAAAAAATTGCTCGTCCCGGGAGTTAACACACTTGGACACGACGAGGTGACTAAATCAAAGAAACCAAGGATCCCGTAGCCGTGGTACGTTTTAAAGGCGCGATTACCGCCGGCGACTTTTACGGAATTTTTTTTCCAGCGGCGTCTTGAAAAAATGGATCCGAAGATGGGCCTGAATCGTCGAGCCTGCGAGAGACTGACAAGAATTATTAGTGGGTGAAGGTAGCCAGTAGCTGAGCCGAGGATCAATACTAGGCAGACGTCCGTGCAGTGTGGTGGAGTGCACTTCTCCTACACAGCTCTAGGCTAGGCTAGAGCTAGGAAAGGCTGGGATGGAGGTTGGGTAAGGTTAGATCGTGAGATGTCTACATAGACTCCAGGTCCCCATAAACTAACTCGAGTCGACGAAGCAGTCACCATTGGAATTCTGACTAGAAAAAAAATATATTCCCCGGCTCGCCTCGCAGTCACCCCTGATTTTCTTAATTCGTCGAATACCTCGATGCATTTTTGTGCATCGACGATGTATCGGCTCGTATCGCGAGTCTTGGCGTCTGTGTTGACGTTCGACTCCTATGGTGGATACAACCACCCTTCGTAAACGATGTTTACTCCGAATTATTAAACGACGGTCGGACTATCTCTCTGATGTTTATTGCGGGTGACTTGATAGATTGCACCGTGCTATTCTTACCGAGCGATCAATTTTAGCAGATTGCAAGAATGTCCCTTCGCCCGGGACAACTCTCAAACGTTAAAGAATAAACTTTATAGAACAATTACGAGTTGGTAGGAATTTACCAACCGAGACACATTTTTTTCGATGGCGAACTATATTCGAACGAAGAGACATTTAAGAATACATCGATTCGAGGAATGGTTTATTCAGAGTTCAGTCGAGGATTGGGATTATTACAAAATACGAAAGATAATATTTTCTCTATTGATCTCGCTCTACTGTGTATTTGATTAGTTTTGTTTTTAAATGTACGAAACGCTCGTAGACTATTGAAAATTTTAGACTTCTTGTAACCGTTGGATAGATATTCTGGATGAAAAAATAATTATAACCTGTGTAATTTTCTCTGGATTTTATAACCTCGTAACTGGCATATAGGCTGTCGGATTTCCTGTTGCTGTTTTTTTATCCTTTAGATTCAACGATTATAGATATATAATTTACAGAACTTAGATCATAGATTTCTTTTTATACTGTTTTTATTGCGAACGTGTTGTATCGATAGTTCACATGCTTCCTTGGTTATTTTTCAACGTAGACCTCCTTGATCCTACCTCGGACCTACGGTATGTAATTGAAAAAATTTATTATTACTTTCAGTGAACTCGTTGAAGTTTCAATCAACCAATCGCGTATAGATTCGACTGTATATTATAGTTCGCGATACTTTATTCCGATTTAATTATTCTTCAGGCGCATTATTTTTCATAATATACGCGCGCGGAGTAAAATAGAAAAAAGATGTAATCCGATACATTGTCTGTTGCGCAAAACCGTAACGCAACAAATAATAGTGAAACCTAAATAAATTAATGTTTCGTTCTGCAACGATGCGTGAACTTACAGTGGCCATTGTTTTTCCTTTGTCCACATCGTTTGCCAATTAGCGACATTCGATTTTTGAATCATTGGACGTGTGGCGAAAGTTAACGAACACGCGCCAACACGAAGCCGGTCTATATAAAGTGGCACACTTGCATTTCTGTTGTTGTTCATAGAGTGTAATACATAGGAAAAAGTTGCCAAAACCGTGACAATTAAAACATTTTACGTACGCAAATTGATATTGGAAATTGTAGCTTGTTTAAGACGTCGATTATTAAAATGTTAAACCATTCACCAAAAAATCAATTAATTCGTTACAAGTCTTCTATGACACAGTGCAACGTATACGACTTAAGTAACCTGTTCCCTGAATCGTGTATCTTTTAAAAATATTAAATTTGCGAACGATAATAATAAGAAAAATACCGAGAAGGAGAATCGTTTTACTAATATTTTGTCAATGAATAAAGAGAAAGAAAATAAGTGTCGTATACAGATAAGGGTACGATAACATTTATTTATATTAATGTTAACACATTTTATTAATATGAGAAAAAACTGAATATGTAACAAGTACGATCGAACGCTGTTTACTTATGTTACCATTAGAATATTTCATCGATAAGAGATAAGAAATATCCAACGTATGCTAATAATTATTAAATAACATATTTATGTTCGTTTCATAAATCACAGTTAGGACAAAAATAATTTTTAATGTTTTATTCATAGTCTCTCACATCTTTCATGAACTCATTATACAAATTGTATGCACTGGATGATATTTTCTATATATGTCACATAACCTATGTGATAAACTAGATGCGTAATAGCGAACGTGTTAAGCATGAGTTCATACGTCGTACTGGTATCATTTATGAAACCGTGCAGTGGCACGATTTGGGAATTGCGATAACTTTGACAAAAATATCGTTTTAATCTTTGTAATACCTGCACCTAATGTATAGTAACAGAATATTTTCTATCGAAATAAAAAATGTCTGTATAAAAAATTTAACGAAATCGACTAACGGTAGACTCAGAACCGTAACAAATAGTGATCAAAATTCTACAAAATATTAAGCTTGTAACTTCCTGCGATTGCGTTTAAGTTTCTCTGGTAAACGTGAGCGAATAATTTTCATCGCGAGGTCTTTTACTTTATTAATTTCATACATTTCAAATTACACGGTCAATTATGATAATATACGATTAAAGTCAATCTACATATTGCGGGGACCGATACGTAAACGGAAACGGTGAAAATTAAACGCGAACAATTATAAATCGTGCATTCGTCTCGCAACAACGTAAAACTCGCGGCAAGATTGCGCTAACACGAACGTTACGTTGCGTTGCAATTCGTTGCAATTCGTTGCATCGAAAATGTTCCCGTTTATCCGATATTCGCGAAATATCAACACGAGGTAAACGGAAAAGAAAAAAATGGTAAAAACGTCCACGATTTGTCGTCCCAAAGCGAACGAAATACCATCGCGACGAGAAAAAAGAAAAATATGAAAAACAGGCCGGGCAATCGCGGCCGGACATACGTGCATGCGCGTGCACGTGCGCGTATACTTAACCAGGAAGTAAAAATAATCTTGTGGAACGTAGCGCAAGAAGTTGTGAAAACTAGTTAAACCGCCCCAAGGTCGGGGCCATGAAACTCGTCCAATTCACGGTGCAATTCCGCGCACACATCCTTCGCTCGGATATGACATGCCGCAAGATAGAGTTTGAGTTATGCAATCCGCCGGTAACTGTGTATAACCGATATCAAAATCTGCGATTTCATCGGGATATCGTGCTTCTCCATTGTTCGTAACTTGCGCGACGCGTGACAACAGAAATGGCACGGATTCGCGCGTCGAACGAACGAAACAAAATTTTCCTCGTTTCTGCCTTCGAGTGTTTCTCGTCGCGGTGTCCATTTTGAAATTATTTTCAATTCGACGCGATAACTAACGCTGGTGACGTTAGTGTAATTTTCTCGTAAAAGTATTAAATTTGTGAAAATTTTTCGTAAGTCGAAACGATCGACTCCATCTCAATTTTATAAGAATTTTACAACAGTGGTCATTTATCCAGACTCGGAGGGAACACGTATGGACGTATATTTCTTTGTAATAATTATATCGAATTGTATAATTTGAATCGAATTTTGAGGAAAAATTCGAAAGGTTTTCTCACAGTAGGAAACAAACGTAATATTCAATGTACAATATTATTTACGCACTTAGTGTCCAAGAAAGGTTAAAACGAAAATAATGTTTACGACATTAATTTTCTCTGCTTCTCGTTTCACGGACTTGATCAGTTTGGCTTCTGAGAGGCTCGTATGTATGTCGCGCCAATTCTCGTAGATCAACGTCACAAATGTACGACAGGGACTATTTTCTATTAGATCGTTGTACACCAAGTACGTCCATTTCGCGAACAAGTGAGATTTTCTACAAACGTTTGAATAACTAAACAGTTATTAAACCGTTAATAACTGGACAGTGCTACCAGGTACAGTAACGCACCCAGAAAGGATCAAGGAGCAGATGCCTGTGCCGTAAAAGAATTTTTGCTGCGAACGTAAACAAATTTTCACAGAACGTTCATAGAGATAAATCAAAGAAGCTCATAAACACAGATGGATAGAAATTCTACAACTCTGTTTCGAATTTTTGGTTGCTTCAAATGACATTCATCGATTAACAATCATCCATTTGAAGCTTCGCGTCACAACCGTGGTTACTGGTCGCGTCGGATGACATTGGTCGGTTGACAACCATCGATTTAAAGTTTACAGTTAGCCAGAATGGTCACAACCATAGGTACGAGTATCGTCGTCCTGCGAAATAAGCATACGGACGAAACTACTTGCAACTAAACTAGCGGTACAACCGTAGACGATTGCTCGTGAAACGGGGAAGGAAGTCCTTCCTTGAAGCGGGTGAACACGTGGCAGGAGGTCGGTCGGCGTATTGTGCGCGGCGAGAGAAAAAAACTGAATACGATTCATGAATAATAAAATATAACGAGGGTTTTATACCCGAGTGGAACCAAAGGTGTCCGATTAAACCCGGCGGGTATCTCGGTGTTTGTAGATCGCGGTCTATGCCCGTTGAAAGGTGCCTGGTGAACAACAATAAATGGCGGCGTGCTACGATCGTACTTCACGGCGGCTGGAATATTTCTTGCACGTTCGCCACGTGACATCGTTCGGATAATCGAGGTGTTCCGCCGTGTCACGGAAACCGGCGGTTCGGTACCGCGACCGATCGCAAGAAACGAATCGTACGACGACGAAGAAAAGAAGAACACGAGCGTCGGGGAGGGGTGGGGAGAGCAGAGAACGCGTCAGGGAGGAGAAGGAGGAGGTGGAGGAGAAGGAGGAGAAGGAGGAGGAGGAGGAGTAGGAGGAAATCAGAAATGATCTCGTAAGCGAGCGTCGTCGTGTTTTCGCGGACACGCGAGGGTGCGTGCGAAACGGGCCGCGGGGGGAGGGGCGATACAGAGGGGGGACGGTTGAGTGGTCGGACGCACCCGCAGCTATACACACGAACGCACGCACGCGCGCACGCACGCACGCACGTACGTACGCACGTACGCACGCATACACGTGCACACCGAGGCGAATACTGATGATCATTCACGCCACTGACCTACTCTGGCGCGGCGCGCTCGGCGCTCTCGTAGGGACCGTAACGGGGGAAGGGTAGGAGCGAGACGCTCGGGGAGAACGACAAACGGGAGAAACCAAGAGGGAAGCGGCCGAAGACAAAGGAGAAGGCGCGGTGGGTGGACAAAGCGACGAAGAAAATCGTGCGGATAAACGCGAACCGGGGGAGAGTAAGGAGAAACGGACGAATGTCTGAAGGGAGGAACTCGGAGACTCTGCGTTGGGCGAGGAGAAGGAGGAGGAGGAGAAGAAGAAGCAAGAGGTGGAGGAAGTGGTGTAGGAGGAGAATGAGGTGGAGGAGGAGGGGAAAGGAACCTTGGGGATGGAGGGGCGGTACGGGGGAAGAGCGAGAGGAGACGAAGAGTCTGTGTCTGGCCGACGGGTCTGGGCCTGCGTAACGACGCGTGCATGTCGGTGCAAGTACGGCGATAGAGGGTTGAGAGTTGCAGCGAGTAGAAGGGTGTAGCGGGGGCAGTAGTCGGTAGTAGGAGAGGGCGGTGAGGGGGAGGTGGCGCGGGAGCGAGTTCGGGCGGAGGAGGCGAGTCGCAGGGGGTGCAAGTCGGCCGGGTAGGTGAAGGGGCAAACGAAGGGGGAGGGCCCGGTACGGGGCGCCGAGGGGGTGGGTGAGAGAACGACCGAGGGGCGGCAGGGAACACGGAAGGCTACGATTGATCCGTGGTCGCCCTCCGTCCCTCTATCCTCTTTCTTCCTTCCACCCTTTCGTCCTTCTCCGGCCCCTCTTTGTCTCCGGCGATCGTCTCTCTTTCTCCCGGGGCGTCACGACCTCACGAATTCATTGTGCACTTTTGCTCGTCCTTTTTCCCTACGGCAGCCATTAGCTGTCCGTTCGGCTCGCTTCTTATTAGCATAGTTGCAAATTCTACGCCACGACGCCCGGTGGTCTCCCCTTAACGCTTGATTGGAGCCCAGACGCTTTGTGACGTGACGGGTACACGCGTCCCTTCGGAAACCACCCGCCGCCTCCCACACACCTCCACACCCCCTCCCGCCACCGTACGCCTCGGCCGCCCCCTCTCGAGCGCGGCCCGCTCGGAAAGTAAGCCTTTGCTTTCCCGCCAGCCCGAGGAAAAACGAAGGTGACGATTACTCACCGGCCGAACGTCGATATTTCAGATTTACCGGGCCTTGAAACTGCGCCGTTGCTCGACCGGTACGTCTTTTCTTCGCGGCTCGATGTTTCTTCTCTTTTTTTCTATTTTTTCCCCCTCCTCGGTTATTTTAAGCAACGCGAAAGATCGCCACCGTCGTTGGACGCTGGTAGCTTATCGGGTGGAAGGTGTGGGAGACGAGTGGGGGTAGTAGGCCAGAACCCAATTAGGACGGTCGGGGTTCAACTTTTGGAATTGAATGCGATCAATTGGGCCCCGGATACCATTGTGCGTTGTTCTTCTACGTTGTTAATTTTAATAGGACAGATAGCGACGTATCGGGGTTGACGTTTTGTTACGTTTAATAGGTCGGAGCTCGCCACGCGGAGCATTTCGTTCGTACGGACCAAGTTAATACGCGCTTATTCCCGGATCGGAATTAACCCATTTATACCACGGCGTTCTATACGTGTACGCCCAAGCGTTGGAAAATAGTCTTTTTATTCGTAGGAAATTTCCTCGAGGAGGAAACAGCTACGGTTTTTCCGCGTACGGGGCTGTTCTTGCCAACGGAGAAACCACTTTACGCGCCGGAGGTGATACTTTCGTTCCAGTTTATGGTACAACTTTCGAAAACGTAAACGAAATTTCGAACTTCCGGCCGAAACGGATTAGGGATTCATCGAGGCTTACCGCGAACATTCGTAAAGTGTCGCAGCTTCGCTCGACCTTGACGGAACATTGTACTTTCGTAGAGTACGATCAAGAGTAAGGGACGCGTATATTTTTAGCCACGGTAATTCAAGCTCAACGAGCGAAACTACCCCCTTCGTAATTTCACTCCGTAATGCTATCTTGAAAACTCTCGACGATACAGGGACGATTCTTGGACAAATTATCCGGCGTTTTTTACGGATAACGACACGTCGATATCGGTAGAAAAATTAATCAAAAAGGAGAACGATCAATTTCGATGTTATCGAAAAGAGGGTAGCGAACAATATTTGTTTGGAATTGACGATTAACAGAGAGTACGTTTATTTTCTACCGATATTGTGCACGTATAAACAATTCCAAACGTGAAACGAGCGATTATGGAAATCTCTTTAGACGATAGACGGTAGCCTTTAAATTGTTTACAATTGATTTGTTGACTTTATCTTTCAGTTTTTTTAGCAATGTGTAAACCATGTTATTTTCCGTCAAAAACTGCACCGAATTTGATCGAAAGTCTGCTTTGTGTACCGAACAGTTTGAAAGTTAGCATCGCGAGATGGAAACTTTGAAGGGTAGTTTCATCCCTTAAATTTGAGTTGCCGGAGTTAAAAAAGAATACGAACGGTGCCTCGCTCCGCGAACATGCGAAAGCACGATGAAGCCGAGTGGTCGATAAAAATAAAGTCCGTGTGTACTAATTCGTAATATGTCGTAGAAACTACTCTGTCGAATGAAAGGTACAGGGACACGTGTACCGTGGAACATTTTACGATGTTTTATAATAAAGTGGCTCGTTACGATCACAAGCCAACGTTATTGGCTTTAACGCGGCGAACTTTTCGCTAGACAACAATTATTATCGTTAGTCGCGTTTCAAAGTTTCGATCAACTCTGCGACACACATACGTGTCTTTGGTAGCCAACGATTCGACTATACGGGCAAACTCTTCGAAATCTCTGGCACCAGCTAAACGCAAAATATACTCTGGAATAATCAGCGAAAGGGATAGGTCAGAGGTTGCCGAATTGTGTCAGTAGAAATGGAAAGAGAGAACGTACGAGCACCGTCATCTCCCACCGATCCAAGGTGAAACGATAATCGGATAATCTCGTTCCCGCTGCTTCGGGAATCGAATACCATTTCCAAAACCGATATTTAACGAAGAACTCGTCGCGCGATATTTAACGAACAACTCGTCCCCGAAGATTCGAATCAACCGTCAACGGTAAAATTTATGCAAATTTATTGACAAATTGATCCTTTCGTTCGAGTGGACTCGCTTCGTGAAATTTACCATTGATTATCCGTCGATAAACCGGGGGTGAAGAAAGAACGGCTGACACGTGTCTCTGGTACAACGTTAAAACGATGATCGATATTGCAAGAAACACCGACACGAGTGGCGTTACACTTGTAAGAAATTTCTTCGCCGTTATCAAATTTATTTCATCCGAGACGCCGTCGTTGCATAACGCGTTCGTTTATCTCGTAACGTTTTCGATTTGCATCGTTTATATTTATTAAGAAAATACACGCGCGTAAGATCGCTTAAAAGCAAAAGGTTCTCATTAAACGAGTCGCGTCTACTACCGGTGGAAAGAGGGGTGGGGGGGAGGGGTGGTGGAACTCGAGAGGGGTCAGGGAGGGTAGGGAGGGGGTTATAGAATTACCGCGTGAAGAAACTGCTACGCACGCAGAAGCGTATAATCGGCCGCGGGGTATTACAAATTTTCCGCGGCTCGAAAGAGCGTCGCGAAGGGCGGTCACGGTGGGGGGAGCTCACGGTGGGGAGGAGTGGGGGAAATTTCGTCCCGCGTCATTTCCTACGAGCGGCGTTTACCGGCGTGCGCGTGCATCTTTCGAATCATCTGGGGGATTAGCAATTCCGCGCGTTGTCCCTGATTGATGACATTGCGTTTATCGAGCGGGCCGGCGGCAATGCGCGCGGATTATTCATCGCGTTAAAAAGCCTTTTCACCTGTCGCGAGAAAGCGCGTGCGCGTTCATTCGAGCGGTTACATTCCAATAAATGGAACTTAACAATCGGCCGTAGAAATTGGCGCGAGCGGGCGGACCGTATGACGCATGCACGCAGTCGAGGGGGACTGTAGGGACAGAGGGTGGGGATCGGGGGCCCCACCCGGCGTAAACAGAATTATACAATACCGAACGCGCCGCCATTAATTAGAGTAACTTTGTTGGCACGTGAGCGCGAGCGCGGCACGCTTTTATATTAATGGCGTGCAAAATGTTTTGACACCCCGACGCAAGCTGCGGATTTTTAATTGAGACGTATCGCGCTACGCCCGCCCGGACACGTTATAAACAATTTGCCCCGATGATACGTTGAATCAACGTAGATACCTTTCGTCGATGGAAGTTTAACGCGGCGGAAACCGTTTGTTGTTTCGTGAATAATATTTTCAACGAAACGGTCCAGGCCAGACCGGTATTACGGGCCTGAAAATCGAGAGACTCTTTCGATTTTCGTTTTTCTTTTTTTTTTTTTTCTTTCTTTTTGTTATAAAAGGATCATTCGATTGCAACGAAAATCAGTGAACGCGTGCATCTCGTACAGTGGTAGTCCGATGAGACGGTATCTAGTATTTCTTTTAAACAATCGAGGTACACCTTCGAATTTATTTTTATATTTGTTACAAAAGGATCATTAGATCGCAACGATAATCAGTGAACGTGCATCTCGTACAGTGGTTGTTCGATGAGACGGTATCTAGTATTTCTTTTGAACAATCGAGGTACATTTTCAATTTTCTTTTTTCTTTTTTACCACGAAAGGATCTTCCGATTGCAATGTAAGTCAGTGCACGTATACCTCGTATAATGTAGTTCCACGAAATTATATGTGCTATTTTTTTTAAATAATCTTCTGTTTGGAAAATAAATTAGCTCTAATAGGATGTATGATTTCAGGCAGGGGTGATTTCAGGTAGGGAAATTCATTGTATCCTTTCAAAGTTCCACCATTTTATACATTTTTGAGAATTTCCATTTGTTCCGATTTTAACAAAAGTTACATTCATATGGAACAATGACTTCTTTGTACTTTTCGTTTCCAATTACTGCACGAAGCGCAATCATGCTCGTCGACTACGATGACACTTTCGATACAGAACCGGGGCATTATTAATAACTCGTTTACCGTCAGAGGGAATCGAATAAATAAATTTGTGCAATATCTTTACAAATATATTAACAAGTGTACAAAGTTTCAGTACAATGCATAGTGTACTTTTTTTTAGAAAAGATTCCAAATGTTACACGTTTTCGTCCCGAAAAAAAGCACGAACCACTTCAAAAGGGGCAGTCTGGTAATTTCAATTTAAAAAATTGATTTTTTCTTGTACTTTTTTAGGTAATTTTGAGACTATATACTGTAGGTCTATTTAAAAACATTCATCGACGTCGATATCTTTTTCATCGTGTTTTCAATCAAGAAAAGCAACATCGAAAAATTGTTTCGAAAAAATAATGGGTGTCTCGTTAAACTACGCAACGCAAAGTATATGTATACTAATTTTCGTTCTGATCCAATTACTCGTTCGTGGTAGAAAAAAATGAAAAACTTACAAGGACTCTAGATTTTCATTTTTGTTCGTATCAAACTGTTCCCTCGAATACTTCGATTTTATTCAAATTTAGCGTATCGAACGATTGCAAGATGCACAATGACATAATATTAGACACTGGTAGTTTACAGTGAGATGCACCATAGATTTTCATTCTTGTCGCGTTTATCGAAGAAATTACGCTAATAAGTGGTTGCAGACCGTCAATGTCGGACATAGATCAAGCGATACAGAAAGAACCCGTCCGGTTCTAACGATAGAATATTAATCGAATAAACCGGTAAATAGGTTCAGCGCAAAAATGAATTGTCGATACAGAAGCTGATAATGGAAACGTCTAAAATGAATACATTAACCAATTAAATCAGCTACCTAACCATTACCTTTCATGCGTGAAACGAGTTGTCGAACATTTATATACTGTCGGTCATTGTCACTAGTTCTAAGTGTTAAGGACAACGTTCTCTGATTTGAAATTAGTTTACCGGATAATTATTTACATCGCTCCAAGGTACATGGTTCAACGAACGCTGGAAGATTCATTATCGAACCTATACCGAGCAGCCAATTAAAACTTGATCAATAAGATTAGATTTGGTAAAAAAAAAGAGAAAAATCACTCCGGCACGTGTCGCCACTAGCCGTACAGTTTCTCGATTTCATCGAGCACAATGAGAACGACTGATTGACCGATGGAAATGTCACGAGGTGCTTATTACACAATCGCGAAATAAGCATTTTGAACAGGTCATCTAAGGTCTCAGATTAATCGTCTTTCTTCCTCTTTATCCACGTAGCAACGAAACGATTGTGCGTGTCGTGTACGAAAGTTGTTTATGTGATCTCGCGAAAAAAACGAACACGTACAACCAGATACGTGAACAGATACCTGCTTCACGAGTACGCAACAGGAATAAAGCGTGCAACATTTTGACCCAAGGGTGTATTTACATGCGTGATTACGGTTACCACTTGTTTCTGCGCTATTTCGTGACGTTTAAATTCTGGTAACCATAGCGACCGAACGGAGTTTGTATTCTCTTAATCGCCGTTTCTCGAATTCCAACGTCCCGTTGAATAATCCGGACTTGTTTAAATTGTACAACATTATCGACAATTTCGCTGGAAAAAACCGTCCCGGTATCAACGTACACACGTGCTGGGGGCCCAATTTTATCGCTTCGACACGATGCCGTTGACTCGAAACACACGCAAATAGGTCATCGACGTATCTTTAAGATCACTCGTTAAATCATTGCTGAAACATTGTTGCATCGTATTTTTTTTATCGCAAAAGAAACTCGAGAAAACTTAAAAACAGGTACGATTGTTTTTCTGACACTTTGTTTGAGAAAATTATACAGAAGCATTGTAATCAATTCAGTGATAGCGTGGAGTGTACATTAGGGTGGTCCTTGGTCAGTACTCGACATTTTTGTAATTTTCTAAAATTAGTTCATAACGGAGAGTGTAAGACTATATTGTACTTACATAACACAGTGACGGAAGTTATAATAAATAGCATTTTTTATTTATAAAATGTTACTATTTGCTGCTATCTTATCATTAACTGTCCCATATTTGTAGACGTCACAGCAAATGACTTAAACTTTGGTTAAGCTAGTTCATCATTTTTTAATTAAAATATAGTCAACGCCTGTTCCTTATCGGTGCACTTTTTTATTGCAGAAATTCCTAGAAATTTAAAATAGCAAAACATAGTTGTATCCAATATTTTCTGGTTTGTTGTCCAACCACTTAGAAATAATGCATGTATTCTTTTCGTCATAATTTAGAAGGGCAACACAAAAATTATGCAATTTTTCTGATACGACACGTACACTTTTATTTTCGCAATAGCAACGTTATAAAATCAATAATAATAATAATAATAACAGTAATGATATAAAGATGCTACTAGTAAACCATAATACTAGATAAAAAATTCGTGTCCATACATAGTCCACTATCTTCGTTCACCATTTTTAATTAACATAAATTTTATTTATATTATCAGAACTGCACAATATAACATAAAATGTAAAATTTTAATGAAAGGAATGTCTACGTAAAAACAAATTCACAATGAAAATTATTCGTTTCCATGCACGTAAAAAAATTTCAGCGATAATTGCATAAAAATATAAACATAACATTTTATAGAATCTCCTTCACTATTTTCTATCGTTGTAGCCTAATATTAATTAATTTTACTAAACTTTCGGTGCAGTCAGTGAACATTTCTATCTATTTTACATCTTTAAATTATTTTTTATCATTTGTATATGATATTTATCCATCTACTATTATTATATCGTTGTCGTCTCATTATAATTAATTATGTTTTTCTTCGCAAAAAATAATACAATTGCTCGAATCGAAAATCTTAAACTATTATCATCTTCATAGAATTATTTTGTTTTAAGTAAACGAAAGTTCAAAGTAATATTGATTCATAACATGTGTCAATCTTACGACGATATTGCCATGGTATATCATTGAAAAATGTAATTACGAATAGTTATTTACAAATTGAATGGTTACGTCAATGAGGCAACATTTAAAATAACTTAATAAATAACGTTCCTCTGATGTGGCAAAACTACTCGCGATGACCATTATAAATCAATTTATCAACTAAAAGTTTCAGCGAACTGACTTCGCTTTGTACTTATTTTCCCGGAACAGAATAAATAACAGCAAAGAATGCATTCTTGTTTCATAACTGATTCGAAATGTTAGCAATTTTGTTGAATCCCTTCAAAGCAACCTTAATCGCGAGAAGCGCGAAAGCTGAAAGTACAGATGAAGATTCAAGCATCCTCCAGAAAGCGAAAAGTGTTGCAATAATCGAGAAACTCGAAATGTTTACAAAATTACAAAGAATCAATTTAATTCTTTAAATAAACCTAAAGAAACTAACTTCGGTAGAATTATTTATTTTTGCCAAGATAAACTGTCTTGAAATAAAGCATGAACTTGGTACGAAACGAGATAACAAAATATATTTTTTGTTACTTGCTTACTGAACTATCAATCCATTATCAAGTAATTTTTATATTCCGTGTATTTTCGTCATGGATGATACAGAGATAAGTATGAGCATCTACTCTTGCCCATTGATATCTAATTATTGATATCTTGATTATACATCAAGGTATAATATTGAGTAATATATTTTCGTTGTATTGAAAAATATAAAAGTATATTCAATTAGTTTCCAAATAGTAAAACGACATCTTATGTACATAGAAAGAATATCCATTCTAGACGTTCTGTACGTTAGGACATCTCGAAAAGGGATGTCTCCTGTACGTACTCGTTAAATGTCGTAGGAAGGTTCAGTTTACAAAGTGGAACGTCCTGGAGACGTGCTGTATCAACATCCTTGGAACAGTTTCCGAATGTCCGACAGTAACCTTCTCTGTGCTCTTTGTGAACGTTTAAAGTTTTAAAAAACGCTACGGTAATATCTTGAAAAGCGTATAAGGAACGTTTCCTGAAAGTTTAAAATTACTAACCGAAACGTCTTTCATAATTTTTGCGAACGTTTTAACAGTCCGACACAGGACGCTCGGACAGCGAACCAAGTCATATTTTATTCATGCTAAATTCGCGTATTGAGATAGTACACGATACAGTGTGTAAGAGTTTTTATTATCTAGCTAGTAAATCACATACAATAGGGAATTATACATATATTTGCAATTTTTGCAAAAGTGCAATACAAAAGTGTGAATTAGAACCGACTGTTTCAACGCGTGTCATCAGCTCCAAAAAGTTACATAAAAATAAATGACAATTAAAGAAAATCACATACATCTTGTAAAGAACTCTTTTATAATAAAAAAAAAACCTACTAGCTACCAAACTATCCCGAGCATTCAAGCTCGTGGAAAATTTCACGACAAAGAAAAATTAATTATCTAAACAAGCTTTAAAAAAAG
This sequence comes from Ptiloglossa arizonensis, assembly GCF_051014685.1. NCBI lineage: Eukaryota > Metazoa > Arthropoda > Insecta > Hymenoptera > Colletidae > Ptiloglossa > Ptiloglossa arizonensis. Next base: position 12,375,050 of record NC_135055.1, read on the forward strand.
AATCCTACTGCACAAACTCTCACATAACACCTTTTGATAAGTTGAGATTAGGAAACCTGATACTCGCTATTCAATGTACACATATATATATGTAAGATATCAATAATTATATTCAATCACATGGCATCAAATTGCTGTGCAGAATGATTTTTAATCAAGTATAGTATATAAAATTTAAACATTTTGTCGCAACAATGTTATAACTATAATTTTGTCTATGATTTATACAATCATGGACACTTTATGAAAATTTCAAACAATTACGAAATTAAAAATCCTATGTATTTAATTCTGAATACTTTAAGATTTTTTAACATTTTTATCGTATAGCTGTAAAATCTACTTCTACAAGAAGGTTATCCTTGGAACATCTGAAATTTAATTCTTCAAAGCATCCACGAGACTTACAAGATGTATATTTCTGAAACATCCAATATTTAAATTCTAAGAACGTTTGTAATACTTAAGAGACCAATATTCCTAGAATATCCATGCTAGGAGTATTCAAAATGGTCGTAGCACGTTCGAATGTAAACTCAACATGAAACGGAGATCTTTTAAATGTACTGTGCTATTTGGTTATAACAATATAGATTTATTTTTCCCGTGTCTAGCAATCACTCTTTATTTATTCGAGAAAGTATATATTGAGATAATAAGTTAACCATAGATTCATTGCCTCGAACCAAGTTACTTAACCACTCCTATTGTTTTTGTCGTTAACGAGACCGATAAAAGTTTTCTTTATTATTGATGGCATACATACCTATTTCAGAAGGTCTGTTTATATAAATGGAAACATTGAAATCGTGTAGATATTTTACCCAACATTTAGCAGATATCGAGATCTTGAGTACAGAACGATTAAGTAATACCACTTCAGATGGTGGTTCTGATACGAGTATGATAGTATTACTTTTTGTAGCGATTAGCAGGTATGTATACATGCTTTCTGTCATTGTACATTAATCTATTAGAAAATTATACAATCTCCAATATTTATACCGTTCAAAGATTTAGAGATATATTATGTCACTTAACGTTTTATATGATAATACAATTATACGATTACTGCGTTTCTGATACTTTCTAACTTGATAATATTATCTTTTGCTCTTATCATTTCTCTCCGATGTATAATTATAATCTTAATCTCGTGTTTAAAGGTAAATAATTTTGGATTATTTCTGTACTCGAAAACGTACAGGTCGAAAAGTTAATAAAAAAAAATAGATTGTACAAGATTGATAATTAATGGACATCTGTCACCTTGGTTCAATATTTGAATTTTTTATTATATACCAAATGTATTGTACGAAGAAATAAAGATTAAAAATTACTCGATAGAGTCCATATTCTATTTACCAACGGTATCGCAGTCCCTTTGACCCGGGACTGATCTCTTCTTCTCCCTACAATACATGATCTTTTGTTATTGAACACTGTTCAATCTGTCAGTTTGTTACAAGCTTCAATCGCTTTAGATTGCCTGGGAGTGCTATACTTTGTAACATATCTACTCTAATCTGCTCGAGACTTCTCATTATACTGGGTGACCTGCAAGGTATCCAACAAGCTTCGTTCACGTCTTCGGCGAATCATTTCGAACAAATAATATCATGTGCACCATGCGTAGGCCTGTTTCTTATCAAACGAAGACTAAAATAATCAAATGCCGTGCACAAGCTTTGCCTTTGGCATTGGGAACCACTAATATTCTGCTCTTGAAACCGACATAAATAACGTTTACCTCGTTCACAAAACAAAATAGATCTATAATGTACACAACCTTAATACAATATCTGTATATAAGATATAAAATCGATATTAAAATCAAGCAAACACATTGGAATTACTGTATCGTCGTAACATCCATATCTTATTTTCGATATAATTGACCAAGAAAGCGAAACATACCTGTACGTAACATATTTTTTCAGAACGATTGTACACGTAAACAAAATTCATCAAATATCTCATCGAACATCCTACATAATAACATTTTCGACTTCGATTGAGTCTTACAATGCAATCCAATCGATACTTTTTATTCGATATTTCTTCGTGGGCATAGTAAATTAAAAAAGATGAATAGAATTTATCAAAACAATTTATCAATTTACCATTACATTTACAACGTATTGGTACATTCGACGATCTGTATTTCGAACGAATGCTCGACTATATTTACAATTTCAAACTTATACAAAAATATACAAAATTCGCGCGTTGGAACACGCGTACCAACGTGTGCATCGATCCGACGGAACGGTACGAGGTAAGATTTTTACGTAACCGAGGCGCAATTCCGATTAGAATTCCGTTCGATTCGAATTTCGTCCGGCGGGAATCTTTCGTAAAAATTCGGCACCGCGAAGCGTTGGAGCGCGCGCGCGAGCGAGCGACGAGGCTCGCGTGTAAGCGTCGCGGGGCTCGGCGAGGCGCGACGCTGAACCGCACTGTAGATGACGGGCGAGCGTTACGACGGCAAATCCGATTCACGCACTATCGACGCGTTACCTAATAGCCGTACTACGTGGACGCAGATACACGCCGGGGCGACGTCACGTGCCCGACGAGGCACCTGCGCTCACGCAAAGCAAAAATAAAGGTGCGCGAAACGAACTGTGGCAATTGCCACGGGCTGGCACACGGCGGCCCTGTGTGCGCATGAACGCGAACCAGCCGAGTTCCGTTCACGCAACGCGCAATGCGTTACCTAAGAACGCGTAGACGCGCAATTTCAGCCGAGCGTCTCCCACCCTCCCGTACCCCGTATCGCCCTCCCCTCCGGCCCCCACCGTACCATCCCCTCCGCCCCTCTCCTCCCTTCGTCATTCTCCCCTGCCCCCGGCCGCCTGCCTCCCTCCGTCGTCGTCGTCCAACCGCCAGCACGTTGCGGACGATCTATGAAAAACAACGTGTACGTGGACGCGCATGCAACGCTCGGATCGATCTGCGAACAACGACGAACGCGGCAGACAATAATCGCGCTCATCACGCGGGAAAATACCCGGCAAGCGCCCGCGCGGGCGAGGGTCACCCTGCGAAAACCCTGGCCATAATGAGGTATCAAGGCAACCGGCTGGATGATTTTTTTTTCTTCTCTTTCTTTCTCCCTCCCTCCCTCGTTCTCTCTCTTTCTCTCTCTCTCTCTCTCTCTCTGTGTGTGTGTTTTTCTTTCTTTCTTTCTCTTTCGTTCTCTTTGTCGCTCCTAACTGGAATCTCTCCGGGCGGGCTCTTTCTCCTCCGGGCAACGTTTTATCACGTGCGTACGCCGTATCGTTACCGTCGGTGAGCTGAGAACTCGGGACCCGTCGCTTTTCTGGATCATCGGTTGCGGGGAAACGGTCGCGTTTTGCGCGGCGACGAAACAGCAAGGACAATGGGGGATTCCAAAAATAGCGATCGATCGTTTCGCGTGCGATTTAATTACAATTCGGCCGAGATTCAGGCCCGGGAACGATCCCTGGAAGATCGAACGATTATTGTATTTTATTTAACGACTTTCGGCCGAGAAGTTCGCGGTGTTGCGCGCGTATACCGTGTACGTAAGCGCGAGAGGGCGAGATACGGTCGAACCTAACCTCAAACTTATATTCAATTTCGCTCGAGCTTGGTAGTTTTATTGTAGCTTTGAGGTGCAAGCGGGCTTTAAGATTTGTTCCTTGCGGGGGAATCAATCGGGGATAATAGGTCTTTATTGTATCGAGATTGTAAGCAACAAAAAATTTTAACGGTACGAACCTAACCTTGTGGTACGCAATAAAATGAAATAGAACGAGAAAAAGAGGAGAGGAAAGAGAAAGAAGAGTAGAAAATAATGATTTCTGTTTAAAATAGGGCAACTGGTACCAACCGATTGTCTATACACATGGCGGGTTTCCATGTAACGATTTTCAGATTTCGATCGAATACTCGACCGATTCTTCGAGTATCTCAGAAACGCTTTGTTCCGAGTATCGCTGTATAAATAACGGCAATAGATGTAGAAAAATTCGCGTCGTTCCGTGGATATCGCAACAAACTGATTACATTCGCGGGGAATTTCTCGCGGAAAAACGCCGAATGCACTTTAATACCGTGCAGACATAAACTGTGTCAATTACAGAAAAATTGCATAAATTACACAAGAGAAACAAATATTCGTCGTAATTAGATTCCAACTGTAACGATGTATAATGTATTACTCGCTCGGAGGCACCGGTTACCATCTTTGTATAGTAAGAAAAGAGTAGGCAGGATACTCTTTAAAAGAAAACCTTGATACACTGGAAGGGAATATAATAATTTTACGCGCGTAAAATGTAATCGGTACTCCGTGAAGTAAAAAAAAAGAAAAGAGAAAAATGGAACCGAATATCCATGACCTTTGATCGGTATTATAAAAAACCGAATTAAATGAAATCCAGAAGGCAAGGGAATAACGGGATAAAAAACTAACCTTTATTCGTCCCTCGATTCTTCGCTCGGAGTTCTCCTACGTTGTAATTAAAAGATACACGACGAAGAAAAAATTATTTTCCACGCGCGTCGTTTGCAAAAATCGAGAAACTTTTCTTCCTACTTTGTTCTCATTTTGTTCAAAGAAACCACGCTTGTCTCGAATCGAAGTATTTGTATACATTTCGAGTATTATCGCGACATATGTACAGGCAAGAAATCGACAATGGATCGTCAAAATTTTGCAACGCGAATACAGAACTTTAAACAAGTATTTCGTATGTCGCTCAATAATGGTAAAATTTTTTCTAACGTAAATATAAAATTTGAAACAAACGCTCAATAATGGTAAAATCGTAAATAATCGTACGAAATCCGATTGTTCCGTTTGGTAATTGCGAAAGAATGAAGCATCGATGAACACAGAGTACACGGTTGTATCCCCACCGAAGACTCGAGTCTCGCGAACTTTAAACGAGGCACGTCGCGGAATTACAATCGCGTTCAAGCGTAGTCTTTCGGGCAAATGTACGGAGGGAAAACGCGGGCAGGGGAAAAATTTCGTCGAGATCGATGAAGAAACAACATCGCGTAGCCGGCGCGGGGGATTACGCGCGTTAACGCGGCGTGGCGCGGCGCGGCGCGGCCTTCTTTCTCAAGCTATAAGAAACTATTGACATTGAGGCAATTCAATTTGCACGATGGATTTGCGTTCGAACGGAGTCGGCTCGGTTCGCCGTAAATTCCGGTTCTTACGGCGGCGATCACGAGTTATCTGCCTGGGAATAATTTATCGGCGACGATCGCATTAAAGTAGCCACAATGAAATTATTCCCCGCGGCGACGCGTCTGTGCGCGAGTCCACGTGTGGCCTACGTAGAACGCGTGAGCACGCGCGCGAGCGAACGGGCGAGCGAGCGAGCGAGCGAGCGAGCGAACGAGCTCGGATGTAGCCGGCAGTCGGGCGCAATTAGTATTACCTAAGAATCTATATAGCCAGCTGCATCGTAACAACTATATCGCGCGAAAAGTGTACAAGTACCTGGTGCGCGCGTGTGGGAGCCTCGTCGATGCACCGACGCCGTTTCGCGCCACCTGGCCGAACGCGTGTTTACCTTTTCTAATCCGAAGTCACACGTGTCGCGCGTCCGAGATCCTTCTAGAATTCCGATGCAGTTCCGTGACTCTGCTTCCGTCAACCTTCTCCGTCCGTATCCGTTACAATAAAATTATTTGGAGCGAGCCAAGAGGAAATACGCTCGATCGTTAAGCAGAAAGGTTTTCGGTGGTGGGTGTAGGGCGGCTGTTAAAGGAATGTTTACATTAACGTTACGAGACCAGCACAGGTAGACGTTGGTAGCGAAATCGTGAACGTTTATTCCAATCCACGTGGTTCTAGTTTTATCGGTGCGTTCTCCTTTTTTTAACAATTTTATTAAACGTGTACCTCCCGGCTCATGCTGCACGAAACAAATAGAGTTTTACGTTTCGGGATAACGAAGGAAAGTAATTGAATATCGGAAAGGAAAAAAAAAAAGGACGCACGGTTTAATGATAATTGTTCCAGCGAATGTCGTTGTTGATTGTGAACGATCGAGTCGAGTTAAGGAGTATCGGATAAGTGTCCTTTTTTTCTAACTCGATGTTTACTCGACGATGGTAATTTGTTTCTCGTGAATTGTAATCGAAGGTACTCGGTTGAACGGGAAGAATAATTTTTTTATGAAAAAGAAATTTTTGTTAAAGTTACGACACGTCCTATAAATAAATCACTGGCATCTAGAAGTGTCTAATAATATCGAGACACTTGTACAGCATACAGTGTAAAACCACAGAGTATATTACAAGTACTGTACCACAACCGCAAGTTTCTAAAAACATCTTTTTCAATGAGAAATTCTAATAACATAACGTGGAATTAATTCTGTTAACCAAAACTTAGAATTCTAGTGCCGAATATAATATTTTATTACGCATAATGTACCACTAAAAAATTACCCGCAAAAATTAAATCCACTTTATCCGGGTCTCGCTTTTACACTTTAAAAATTGTGCGATATTTGGATAAATTTAAATACCGACGAAAAATTGTTTTCGTTAATATTAAATTATGAACAAAATATTAATCTGTATCGTGTACTGGAGTTTTTAAGACATTATCTTCAACTGAGCAATAACGTTGCTTCTACGTTACGTAATTATTTTCAGTAGTCAAATTTTTAATAGTTACTACGGACAACTATGATAGTCGATTCTTATTTTGTACCAATTGTATTTTTGCGAAATAATATTCGTTACAATTTTGTTCATTTAATACTTTCATATTTCCAGTCTTCTAAAAACTTGAACTTTTAATTCGTCGTTTTATAAAACAATTTTTTTAATATCTATTAGTATATAATAGTTGCTCGTTTTCATTTTCTTTTTTTTTAAACGATTTAAATTCTTAAATCGTTCCAAGTCGTTGCTACTTTACCTCCGAACAATGTCAAACCAATTTAATTCGGCGGCCATTTTGCGTAGGATACTTCAGCTTTGCATTTAAGTTTCCTAGGCAAATTCGACGCTTGACAATTGTATTTAAATATATACATAATCGTGTTTGTATAATATACGATGACTGATTTGGAAAAACTAATAGAAGTTTATCATAGAACCGTAAAATCATTCCAGCGAGAAGAAACCAAATTAAGGTTATGTTCGTAAACGAACATAACAATTCTTAAAAATTCTCCAGCCCCGAGATAAAAAAATGACTCGAATTGTTTCATCGTCTCGCACAAATTTTCATATGTTTACATGACAGTATCCTGTTTAAAAATTAACCGATCCCAAATTAGTTAACATCAGCGCGACCGTTTAAAGAGTGAAAAGTCCAAAAGAGAAATATTCAGATTATCGATTTCGAAGATGGTCGATCGTTGATTTCAGGAATGGAAAGATCTTGAAAAAGTTGCGAAATCGTCGATCGCAAAGCGGTAAGAAAAATCAGCGCGCAAGTTTGCTGGAAAAGCGATCTCGAGAGGACGTCGCGCAGTCGAGGTAACAAAAGGAAACACTCGCGTGGTCGTCGTCGCGAAAATGCTAGTGACAAATCGGAAGAGAATCGCACGCAAATATCTGTTCCGTTGATGCGTCCGTCTCGCTCCGTCTCTGTTTCTGGTCTCCCCACCTCTCTGTCGTTCGCGCACGTAAATTCGAGTTACGCCAGTCGGCACCGTGCGAAATTTCTAATTTCGAGGTCAGCCGCGCGGCAAAGTACGTCCGAAATAATTACCTTACCGCGCTGCGTAAGACGTCAATGCGTTTGATATTCTTACACGCTCTCTACTCCCACCCCTAACGCGGCGAACAAGAGTTTTTTTTGGTCCAACGAGACGCCTATGGCTCTACGAATCGCGAGATCTGCGAGGGAAACGTGCGCCGTCTCTGTGTATGCGGCTGTGCGCGTGAGCGTTTCACACCTGACTACTACGCCAGTCAAGCGAGCGACCGTGGCGACGTCGTACATACGAAAAACGTTCGTAAACGAACGAAAATTGGACGAAAAATAGTTACGCGACCGAATAAGATTTATCGTTGGCGAATTGTGCGCTTGGGCGGCGGCGAATCGATTTATTTTGTCGGTAAAGTCTGCGCGGCGAACACGGTAGGTTAGTTGACCGCGGGGCCGAGCGAGCGCTGAGCTGACAGTAGGCCGGCGACGTCACAGTGGGCCGGTTGAGCCTTCCTTCGTTCGATTCAGGCAGGCTCTCTATTCATTTTACATGTAGCAAGGTAAATATTTCTATGCGAGTGTCCATTCGAGTACGCGGCTCCGAGTGCGCGAAACCGTCGTCGGGAGCGGTTTGTGTTACCGACGAGTCGTCGTTCAATTATTTTCGTCAATTTTTTTTTTTTTCTATCCAATTCCATTCACCGAGAAAGCGAAAAAGAAACGAAAACCAATAAGAAAATCAACGAGAGATACTCGTGCTCGGCCGAACGGGGCTTGTGAAGAAGTTCGTCACCCGTTGCCTATTAACGTAATTTTCAATTTCTCGCCGAAACACACGCTGGTGCCCAGAGTTTCCGTTGCGGAACACACGACACCGTTGGGGGCTGCCACTGCTACTGTTGTTGTTGTCGTCGCCGCTGCTGTTCGCTGTCACGAGCGATGCCCGTGGTGAAAAAAAATGAGAAAGAACGAAAGAAAGAAAGCGAGAGAGATAGACGGAAAAAGAGAGAAAGAGAGAAAGAGAGAGAGTGGGAGAGAGAGAGAGAAATAACGACGATTTATCCTCCCGGTTCCGCGAACCGAATGGTCTCCTCTACGGGGAAATCCACGGCCGACGAGGTTCGGACACGGAACACGCACTTTTTGCGAAGCCGCGGTGACCAGATCGGTCCACCACGATCGAGGGGGATCCCCCCTGTGAAACGAGGACGGTTCCCGTCGTCCCGAGGAGCGCGCCCCGGGTACACGTGAAATCGCACGGCTGTTGACAGTTAACCGTGGCGCGCGGACGTCGCTGGATCGTGAAACCGTTTCCGACCACGCACGACGTTGTTCGACCTTGTGCGGTTTAACTTTTGGCAAACGTTCACCGTGGTCTCCCGCGCGCTGTGCAACGGTGTCACGTTGGTCTCGCGAACGTCTTCGGTACCGGCGATCCGCGTCGCTCGTCTGACGCGACGCGGCTCGAGCCGTGCTCGTAAGACGTTCCCCGCGATTCGAATCGTCGAAGCGGCCGTGTCGGTTTAGAGGCAACGCGCGACAATATTCCCGAACACCGAAACCGCCCTCGAAAGTACGCGCCGAGAGACGCGTCTCTCTGTTTTTTCTGTTTTTTTTTTTTTTTGTTCCTTCTCTCGTTGTCCGGTACCGAGCGCGCGCGGGGCGAGGGTGGGGAACCGGGTGGGCGCTAGGCCGAACCGGGTGGGGAAAAAGAAAAAGAAAAAAAAAAAAGAAAATAATAATCGACGCGCAGCGATACAAAGGAGGACACGTGACAAGTGAAAAGTGAAGCACCGACTATCGTTCGCGCCGCGACAGTGCGCGACACTGCAGATATTCCATCGGTGGGATCGTTCGACCGTCACACCGAGTTCAAACGGGGGAAAAAGAGAGAGAGAGAGAGAGAGAAATAAATTTAAAAACGAGAAAGAAATAGAGAGAAGGAGTGAAAGAGAGAGAGAGAAAGTGAGAGCGAGAGAGAGAGAGAGAGAGAGAGTGAAAAAAAATCCGGAAAAAAGAAACGTACACGGTGAGCGCGTGGCCGCGATACGAATCAATCGGAAACGAGTATATAGCCGCGGAACGCGCTCCGAACGCGGGCAAAAGTAAACAAAAGTTAAACGCACTCGCGAGAGCAACGTCGGTCGGATCGTGTCACCGATTAAAACGCCGGTTGACGTAGAGGAAGATTCCCGGTGTCGAGCGTGAGGCGAACACGCGGCTCTTCAGTGCGAGGATCGGAGTGTGGGTTTGGGGATCGAAAGGAGTGCGTGGTCGTCGTCGGGGGCAACGCGGCGCATCGTGAGACACCGAGTTAACGCTACGTGATTCCGGAATGACGAGAGCCAGGGGACGCCGTGAAGGGCGACTCGGTGGTGCCCAAAGAGACGACCGAGACGGTTCTACTGTTCGTCGTGAGGCGAGCGTACGGTCCTCGGATGGCTCTTGGACCGTCTAGGAGGTACTCGGTGCTGTTCGGGCATCGGTGTTCGGGCTGGAACCGATCGCGAGGCCACGTTACGGATCACCGAACGAACGCCTGGAGATACCGAGTCCGATGCGACTCGTACGCGGAGCACGTTTCATCCTCCTAACCTACGAGCACTCGGCACCTAACCTACACCCAGCTGTGCCCGCTGTCGAGCGCGCGACCAGTGGACCCGTTCCACGCCGGGCCAAGGAGACCCGAATAAGAGCGAAGTCGGCGACGACCGCTGGATCGATCGGATTCATCGGATCGGAGGAAATTACGCGGGGAGGGAGAGAGATAGAAGGGGGTCGTGGTCGTGGTCGTGGTATTGTTCGAAATCTCTCTCCACGATTGGTGTTCAACGTGAGGCGAGGAGAGTGCGTGTTCCGTGAGCCGCCACGGCGGGACGAAAATATCACACGTGCGTCCGGAGTAAGCCGAGATTTTTGGAGGACGACGGGAGTCAAGCGGGGGCGAGATCGGTGAGGAGAACGCTTTTTGGGTGAGCGACCAAAAAAAGCTGAATGCCAGCGGGAGGTGGTTCGAGAACCGATCGGTCAACGAATCGATACGATCGTCGCGTACGCGATGAAAAATCGAACATACGACTCGCGCGAGAGGGACGCGCTACCGCGACGTTTCCGTGTATACGCGGGACCCTCGTTCGCGATTCGAACTTTACGATTATCGACAGCTCGAGGTATCACCGCGACCCGTGCCCGTGGCTCCTATCGTACGAACGACGTTCCGTTCGACGGTGAGGTCGATCGTTTCGCGATTTTTCCAACGATGCTCGTCGTCCGGTGTGCGTGCGTCGGGAAACGGATTTCGGTGCAACGCGGAGGGAAAGAACGAAACAACAGGCAACGGGAACGCGTTCGTAACGTTTCCGGGTCGTACGGGGTTTGTAACGCGCAACGCTCGAAACGAACGAGAATCGCGCGACAAACGCATCTCGTATTCCGTTTATCCGCGGTACCGCGCGCGTTCACCTAAACGCGTTGACAGCCGCGATGGTTCTCGCGAGAACGTCCTCCGGGGCTCGTTTCCTGCCTAACTTTCGGAAAATACGTCTTGGAATATCAAACGCTCTTTTGCCGAGAATCTCGAGTAACTTGGTTCACCGATTCTTGGCTAAACAAGCGCGGTTTAATTTGTTTGTAAAAGGAACGCGTCCTGGTCCTCCTCGGTGCGTAACACTCCCACGTAATTTTACGCGTTATTATTTCCCTCTCGAGCGAAACTTACCCTCGAGGGAAGAGTACAAGAACGATTCGATTCGTTGGTTTAGATTTGCGTTGCTTCGAACACTCTTCGGTGGACAATGTTCGACAAGCTTTTCGTATTATTTCTTATTTCCATCCGCGTCCGTTAATTTATTTATCGAACGTTCATGTTTCGGTCCTGCTCGGTAGAGAAGGTTCGATCGCGTTCAATTGTCCCGGTGTATCTTGTGCACCGGTTCTTTTCGCGTATCGCGGAACGAACGAACCTCACCTACCGAAGTTAAACCCGGTTTAATTCGTTCGTGAAACGTTTGTGCCTCGAATCTCCTCTGTACGCAAGGTTCGGTCGTCCTACGTAACCTTATCCATTATTTCTTATTTTCCTGCACGTAGGTGTACGCACCGAGGCCGAACGAGCACAGTTTAATCCGTTTGTTGTAACGTTTGTCGTTTCTCCGCTGTACACAATTGAAAATATCAAATAATACGTAAGATTCCACGATACCTTACGTAACGTGCGCGAAACGTTTCATCGAAAACGAAACCACGTTTCTTCAACAACGCGTTATTCGATTAATATTCTATAATAGCGATCTACGCGTAACACCCGTGACCCATAAAATCAACGCTTCGCGTACGAACGATCCTGAACGGGTAACGCGTATTTTTGCAACGGACGTCTCGTACCGAACCATGGTCCCCAAACGGTCCCGCACGGTTGTCAACGCGTCGACCCGATCTTTCTTTCCGCGATACAAGCGGAGACACGCGGTATCCACGGGTCCGCGCACCGCGTTACCTAATGACAGTCTCGTTGGACCGCGGAGAAGGTAATCAGAGCCAGAGCGTGGGTAAACCTCTTTCAGTCGTACGGCCCTGCATGCTAAACAGCATAGACGTTTGACGTTTCGTGAAGGTCGCGTGCTCTGGCTCTCTCCTACTCGCGCCGCCAGTTGTCTCTCTCTCTCTCTATTTCTCTCTACTTCTTCTCTCTCTCTCTCTCTCTTTCTATTTCTCTGTCTCTCTCGGTAGCTCGGTATCTCTATCCCCTGCGCTCCGTCTCTGCCGCGCAACTTTTTCTCGCGCTCTGTTCCACTCGCGGCGCAACTCGGTCGTCTCTCTCGGTCCCTCGGTCGCTGTTTCTCTCTTCCTCGCTTCTATTCCGGTCATCCGTCTCGCCCTACGCACGTACGCGCGTACCGTTGGACGTTTAACGATCGTTGCGCGCGAAATTGTCGCGGCACGTCGCTTTCCGGGAAGCGGCGCGGATTTTCCGCGAGGACCCCGCGTACGACACTCGAGGATCGTTGGAACGGAAATCGTGCACCGTGGATCGATCCACGGAGTCGATCGATCGCGAGAACGCGTCGTCGTTGTTGTTGTTGTTGTTTTTTTTTTTTCTTTTCGTACGAGTTTCGGGAACGCGTAACCGCGACGAGGGATTTCCGCCGCGCGAACACGCGTTCCCGTTAACTCTCTGCCCCGCGGAAAAAGAGCGGGTGGGAAAGGTAGCGTCGCTGCGATCGAGCGGGAGCACGCGACGCGTTTAGAAAGGACTTTCGTCCGCTTCGAAAACCGCGCGAGCGCGATTCATCGGCCGTGGTACGGCGCGAGAAAACTTCTCCTCGTGGAACGCATCGAATTTAGAACTGGTGCGCTTCGTAATTCCGCGGCTTTACGGGAACTTGTTAGCGGGAAACAGCGTAACCAGCGATCTGCGATCGTACCGTGGAACCGCGCGTTTCGCATCGCTCCGTTAGCGAATCGGAAATTATTTATCGGCGAAAAGACAAGAGCGAATTTCTGATCGTTAGTTGTTAATCGCGATTCAACTGACGTTCGACGTTATTGCTCGTAATTTTATTTAGATTTACGACGATCGTTATTGAAATTACCTCACCGAGAGGGAATCGTCCCGAGGGTTGCGCATTTTACACCGATGGCTAGAGAATCGGTAATATTTGTCCATAGCGCGGTACGCGCCAATTTGTAACAACTGTTTGTAGATTTTCATCGATGCTAGACGTTCTTCGTAATTTCACCGGTTCGGGAACATTTGTCGGCGGATATATTTGAAATCATGCATGATCGTTTCGGTGATTGCGTATCGTAGAAATCGTGTTACAAAGAGAAAATTATCGACGTTCTGGAACGCGCATTTTACACCGCTCGGTAGAGAATCGCATAAATTGATTAACCATGTGAACTCGTGAATTTATAACTACTTCTAAATCTGGTTCATACTTGATATTCTTCTTAATGTTCAATTCCATCGTTTTATGAGGATTTGTTGCTCGAAACGTTTCATCCGATTTAGGTACAGTCGTTTCGGTGATTGTTGCAGATTGTAGAGATAGTGTTGCAAAGAGAAAATTAGGAAGGTTGTGGGACATGCATTTTACCTCGTTCGGTAGAGATTCGCAAAAATTGATCGACAACTCGTGAATTTATGACTGATTTTATATCCAGTTGATAACTGATATTCTTATTAATTCTTAATTCCATCGTTTTGTGAGAATTTTTTGGTAGACACGTTCGATACAGTCATTTCGGTGACGGTTGTGTATCGTAGAAAACGATCTTAAAATAGAGTTATCGACATCGAACTATATACTTCATTTAATTCGTTTATATAAAACCGTATTATCGAATCGGAATCATTGAATTCGAAGTACACGCATTTTCCTCGAACGATGCGGAATTGCAAAAATTGATCAACAACGTATGAAACGCGCGAATTTAAAAGCAATATTCTTCGAAAATTTATGATTTCACGAGAATTCGTTAGCAGAAACATCTGTTGCGATATACGATAATTTCGGGGATTACAGCGTTATGTATTATAGAAAACAGTATTATCGAATCGAAACTGTCGAGGAATATCCATTGTACACCATTCGATATAATCTCACAAATTTATGAACAACGTGTGAAACGCGCGAATTTAGAATCGGTATCCTTTCTAATTTCACCGTGTTGTGAACATTTTGTCAGCAGAAATATTCGTTACGACGTACGATAATTTCGATGATTCCAGTCGAATGTATCGCGGAAAATGATGTCGTTGAGTTGAAACCGTTAACGTTGAGCAACGCGTATTTTACGTCACTCGGTATAGAATGGCAAAAATTGATTGTTCAACAACACGAAACGCGCGAATTTAGAACTGGTATCCTTCGTAATTTCACGGTTTTATGAGAAACTGTTAGCAGAAACATCTGTTGCGATATGTACACTATCGTTGAAAAGTATTTGATCGTATATCCGTTGCAACGAGAATTTCAATTTTATTTATTGAAGAAACTGTGCCGCATCTTTGAATCGTGGCACATGTTTTTCAGAATTTCTGCACATGGTTTCATTCTTAATATTTACTTCCACGAAAAAAATAAAATTTAGTGCATTATTTACTTCGTAAAATTGATAATTCTTCTGTGTTATTTCGAATTCTTCTCGTCGAGATATCTGCCCTTCTTTTCAAGTGTTTAATAGATTTTTGGTAAGCACAGTATTCATTTTTTCAATTTATCTACAACAATTGTTAAATATTTTTCTTACTCTTCTGTCCATCCTGTTCCATGAAAGTTCTGTGAGATTATTATCGGGAGATTGGACATGCCAAATCGTATTATGTAATATTCCTTCTGTTTCTTAATAATATAGTTCTGTATAAAGTTTCAAAAAATACTTTGGGTCGTTGTCTTATTGGAAATGAAAGTTTTTTCCAATTAACCGTTGTCTAGATGTTATCGTGTCTTCTTCTAATATTTTTTTGTATTTCTCTGTCTTTAATATACCATCGTTTTTAATAAGTTCTTCTGTTTCCCTTTAAAGAAGCAATTTGGGCGATTGTAGCGTAACGTGTTCTAAATATCAATATTATTATACCGAAATTATCAACTTCCTGAAAGTTCCATTTTACTCCACTTATTGGGGAATCTGGAAAATTTATTATTAAATAATGTACGAAATGCGCGAGTTTAGAACTCGCATCCTTTGTAATTTTAAGGTTTTGCGAGGAATTGTTAGTAGAAACATCTGTTGCGATTTATGATCAATTTAGCGATTATGTTACATAATGTAGGAAATAGTATTATTATGTTGAAATTTATAACGCACGTTACGCCACCTAGTATAGAATCCAAAAAATGATTCTGTATTTATCAACAACGAATTTGAAACGTACACTTAATTTCTCTTTTTCACGAGGAACAATAAACAGAAATATTTGTAGTTACGTGCGAAGATATGAATGAAAATTATGTCACGTTTTTTACGTTTATGTAGCGTCACAAGTCATAAAAAAAAACAACACCGATAATAAATTGAAAAGTTTGGCACCGTGAAAGTTGAATCTTCAAATTATAGACACTCGTGTTTCAGTGCATTATTCATACTTAGTAATTATCATTTGACGTTATACATGGATATTTTAGATTACGAAATATTTGATATCGCGATACATATTACTTACGATCGATTTTCAAGAGGAATTTTAATATTAAAAAATTGAAAATTTCTGCACTGGAAAAATTATACTTTACGTCGTCCGAAATAAAATTTTGAAATTGTAAACTTTTACGGTTCGACACTCAATAACTATATATACTTTGCTTTGAACTTTTGCAAAGGGTTGTATATTACACAATCGATAACATTGATCCGAAAAAGTTGTATTTTACGTCACTCGATGTAGAATCTTGAAAACTGTTCGAGAACGTATCGATCGTAAGATTCACAATTTTAAATAATAAATAGCGACGATAACGTTACAAAGTAAACAAAATTCCCAAGAAAGTAACAATTCCTCAACATTCGTAACATTCCAGGCTTCTAGTATCCTTCTAAATACTACACGTGTTCACCTGTTCAGTGTTCCTGGCACGTGTACATTTCATTTCCAATCTACCTTAAATATCACAACACGGGCGTAACCACAAAAATTTCCCCTAAATGCACCTGATTAACTTTCTCAACGATACGACGCGTTTCACTTATTTCAGAAAATCTAAAAATTTCATACATTCTCCATGTGGAAATAATTTCGTTGCGAGACAATTCTCGACAATTTTCGCATTCTTAACGGTACGCTCTAACGTACAACCGAAACGTAGTTCCGTGAAATATATTATCGGTTGTGTCCACGTAGAACGATAGAGCACACGAGTAATCTCGACCGGTAGAATCTGGAACGCAACGATTACTGTTAACACTCGGTCCGACACTTGATTCCTTCGAGCGTCGAATTCCATCGGTGGTCCCGTAGGAAAGAAGAAAATGGAAAACGAATTAAAAATTTCTTTCCTCCGTCTTTGTTCCGTCCGGGTGAAAAAGCAAGGAAGCAACGGGACACGAAAGTTTCTTACGGGAAAAAAGTTGCTCGGTACCGCGCGAGGAACTAGGAAGCAAAGGGTGGCGCGGCTCGGTTTATCGAAAAGCAACGCGCATCTTCGTGTCAACGCGGTGCACACGCATTAGTGGATTCAGACAGAAGCGTGTCAGACGATCAGCTGTTTGGTTCGCTCGTTCCCGTGAATCACACGGTTCCTCCCGTGGCGCGGCGGCGCGCGTCGCGTCGCGTCGCGTCGCGTCGCTCGTGTACACACGGCCAGATTCGCGTTTTGTGGAAACGCAAAAATAGCGACCGGGGCCGGACCGTTACGAAAGAGACCGCGGATACTTTGTACATTTTCTGGACTGATTAATACGCGAATGCATTCCCGTACCGTCGCTCGGGTCGTTAACCACTGATAAATCAAAGAAAGCGACGCGAGCTATACTTTCGCGACGATTTTTTCGCGTTCCACTCGCGCGAAATTTCCTTCGGCGAGCGATTCTCTTGGCGTTCGACCAGTTTCGATTTAGTCGAGCCTGGCCCGAGGAACGCTTCTTCGAGACTCGTGAAGTCTTTGGCGATGAAAGTACATCGGGTGGGAATTATTGCTCGGTCGATGGGAAAATCCGTGTGTTGTCAGTGGATGAATTTTTCTCTCAGGTTTATAGAAACTTTTTTTTTTTTTTTCTTTACACGATTTTCTTCGAGGTGGCGATACGAAACATTTATTATTTCGGTGAACACGAAAACGAGATATACGGTAGTAGAGAAAGGACAGTGAAAGGTTCGGTAACTTAGCTGTATTTTTTCTTTTTTTTTCTTTTGAAAATATAGAGGTAATCGAATAGTTAATCGATGGAAAGTATTGCTTACTATTGCCTCAAATCACAATCGGACGAGTCGCGAAACTCGACTCATTGTTTAAATTTAGTTTATTCATATGTTTTGACGTTCGGTGCCCGAAAGTATATGCATTGCGGAAGAGGTCTGAAACATAATACGGTTGAAAAGTTTGAGTAAACTAAATTTAAACAATGCTTGTTTCGGATCTTGTATGGTTATGATTACCCAGATTATACGATTAGTATTCTGCTTAATTCCACGGTGCACGATTCTTGGAAGTTTACTGCAATTTTTCGTTTTAAGGAAAAATGGTGCTAAAAATATAAGAAAAATAGTAAAATGGAGTAATTAAAATTTTTTTATGATAGAAGGTTAACCAAATTGATGCAAATACGCAATTTTTTATTTTAAAGGAAAGTGGTGCTGAAATATAGAAAAAATAGTAAAATGGAGTAATTTTAATTTTTTGTAATAGAAGGTTATTGTTGTAAAACCGAATTGATGCAAATACGAAATTTTTTGTCTTAAAGGAAAATGATGCTAAAAATATAGGAGAAATAGTAAATTGGAGTAATTTTAATTTTTTTCTAATAGAAGGTTATTGTTGTAAAACCGAATTGATGCAAATACTCGTCCTTGCATACCATAGAGTTAAATGAGAAAATATGTTTGATATGTTTCCTCGCACATTGGATGACTTGGTGTTTGATTAATAATCGCGGATAAAGTAAGAACACCTTTTCTTGTTTTAGATTTTACTATATTTTCGTTGGCACGGAAGTGATATTCATTCTGAAAGTCTGATTGGCCACCTGAGCACAAATTACTAAAAGCATTCGCTAAACTACGTTCATCGAAATAATAAGTATTATCATTTTCCACTTGGAAATTAAAACTGTTACCAATTTGCTTCTTTTTGTTGAGCGGATATTCCGATTTAGAACTTCGAACAAAATTAATCGTTCTTTCTCATATTTTCTTGAAGTCTTAGGTACGAATAATATGTATCAACGAACGGATTGTTAAAATTCGGAAAATTGGCACGACGTAACCAATGGAGTTAAGTTACATCTTATATAACTTGGAACTTTACTAAATAGTAACCATTAGTTACTACGTAACTGAAAAAGCCCACAAATCAATAAAAGACAGATGTATATATTAGTTATTTTATTAGAGAACCATATCGTAGTAAACTTGTTTGAAAAAAAAATTGCAGTGTTGTTACAAAGCATGTGATAGTAAACTTCTTTAAAAATATGAATCGAACGTATATTCGAAATGATGAAATTCTAAGGAAGAATAATTGTCAAGACCTTTCGAACGATGTCTAACTCGTTAAATGTTAAGGGTAATGTAGCTGTTATGATACTTTTTTGTTACTTTAAATATATAGGTGTCAAATTTTAAAGTCTCTTTGTTGGAACAATATTTTTCAAAATGGTATCTACGATATCTCAAGATGTAGTGAACTAATTAACTTGAAACTTTAGATACATATGAGACATGTGCTTTATTAGTATAAACTTTTCGTGTTAGAAATCTTTATTGTCATTACATAATAAAAGCTTAAATTCTATTCCATCGATTCTATTTTATCTTCTTTTCTTGTTTACTTTCTACAAAGTATTTTTTACAGTTTACTTTCTAAAAAGTAACAACAAACGAAAGCAATCTTAAACAAACACGTGTATTTTAATAGAGTTTCGATTTCAAAATAAGAGAGATTTAATACAAACTTGGCATCAATAGCTAGAAATAACTTTACATAAAATTTGTTGTATTTAATCTTAGAAATCTAAAGATAATTCCAAACTAGGAGATCCAAATGTAATTAAAATTTACACGCTTCTTTAAAACTGTATTCCTCTTGTTATCATCGTATACAATTTTACATATTATGCCTAATTCTATACATAGGAGTTTATATTTCAATTAAACAAGGATACGTAAAATTCAAACGATACAATCTACTTGTATATAAAGTACAGTAGAAGTTATGTGAACGATCAATTATATGAATATTCCGCTTTGAGAACGCAGTATTATGCGAACAGTATACTCCCTATCACAATATTCTTTTTGATTTTGTATTCTATGTACGAAATAATCTCCATACAAATTGCACTCGTTTTATCCTATTTCGTTTAAATTTCTTCAAGATTGCTTCAACTCCGAAAGGTCATTAGCAACCACAATTACCATTTACACTTACACAAATTACAAAATGATTAAATACAATTCGGTAGCTCAATATGCTCCAGAAAGTTTACTATACTACACGACCCTTCATCCTTAACAGCTTCCCTTAAGCATCCAATTTACTTAACGTCTCAAGTACTGAATAAAACTGAACAATTCATTCTATCACGTAAAAATGTTCGTTTACCAACACGTTTGACCCGCGATTAGTTGACAAAACGAAGACTCTACCGCACACGACTTTAGAAATCCTTAACAAGCATCGAACTGAAAGTTCCCGATCTCTGCTTCGGAAAGCACGATTTAAATATTCCGAGAGAGGTTTCCGACCACACATCGACACACACGCGCACACCGATAATGCTATTCGAGGAACCAAAACTCAAATTCGTTACGCCGCAAAATTGCTTGGAAACCGGTCGAAGATCGTCCGTGTTTGCGAGGTTGTTTACGTCCAGATGAATAAGCGACGCCGCGATTAAATTCCATCGAGGCACTTCACTGCGCTCGTTCCCTCGAAACGTCTTCGTTCGACGGATCTCGATAAGATAAAAATCGAACGGTTTCACGCAACGTTCGCGAATTACGCGTGTACGGGAAGGAACGACGATCATTTGCACGAGGCTCGGTCACCGATCGTCGTTCTCGTTCGCCAAATGAACGTAAAATTATCGCCCCGCCTGCGAAAAGAACCGATACGGTAAGGGGAGAGGGCCCGATTCGGTGTATATTGCTTCGAGCACTGGTTCTCTCGATCGGGTTCTCACGATTCACCGGGAAGCACACTCGAAACGCACGTACGTGCATCTGCTCACATTCTTGTCGCGGGTTATCGATTTATAATCATAATCGGCGGCAGATAAGGGAACGTCGTGGCTGGTCGAGGCTGCTCGACCGAGATACCGTTCATTTAAAACGCAAACGGTACGTAATGAGCAACGTTTCAACCACGGTGCGAAACATCGTCCCGACGTGCCGATAGATTATTTCGATGCGAACGTCAGATTGCACGCCGCGCGTGGAACACGCGCGATCCCGAGCCCGCGACGCGCGAAAATCCTCCGCTTCGTAATTGCCCGAAATCTCTCGTCAACCGATCTCGAAAACCCAGTACGCACGCGCGTTATTGCGCGTAATTGTTTCTTTTCTTTTTTTTTTATCGCCACCGACTTTGAACTCGTTCTACCATTTCGACTCTTCGCGCGGTGATTCTTGGGCACAAAATGGCCGGAATGTAACGAACTTGTGCCTTTAACTTCGGAACGGAGGATTAACGAAGAGATGTACTTACTGCTGGGGTTTTAATGATGGAAATGTAATATGTATCGCGAGAACGTAAATGGTCGAGACAGAAGGTTAACGCACCAGGGTCAAGGGGATTCGATAGGTTCTCCTTTTGTACTTTCGATGGCTACGATCGGTCATAGAATTTTGTGGGACGTTTCGTTCTATGTTCGTTTATTTAGAAATTTGTATGTACGTATGGGTAAAAGAAAATTCGAGTAGCTTCTCGAATTGTATATAAATTAGTGTTTGAGAAGTTCGGTACTTGTTTATTTTATTGGTAGTTTGAAAAAAATTCTCGAGTGTTGCGTAAGTATTGGTACTTCGCACGGTTTTTGAAGCATTGATATATAACTACACGTTACTATTATTTCGTGAAACATTACCGTCGACTGTATCTTGCAATTTGTGAATATGGATTGATTTTGTTGAAATGGTGGTAGTATGTATATATTGACATTTATTTAAAGACTCGGTAAAATATTAATATCGGTTACTTAAATGCTGTTATGATAACGGTTATGATAACGGTATTATGATAAGAGTATATACTCATTTGTGAAATGAATAGTGTAATAAATGAAAATTAACGATAAGTGTTAATATAAACACAAGTCTAAGAAAATTTAACGTTCTTGAAATATTTCAAGTGGAATTGCACAACGAATGCAAAGGAAACGAAATTTTTAATCGGTGCAAGAACTTTGCAATCGAAATTTTAGTATTTTACAATTAAAATAATACGAGTAAGTTTCTCAAAAGTTTTCCAAATTTCAAACTAGTTTCACGAATCGATTATTTGTTATTTGCTATATACGAGAATATAAAGGAATATTTTTTCTTGAGAGTTTTGAATCATTTAGGGAAAAAGGTTGAAGTGCCGCGCCTGCGTTTACTCGGGCAACATAGTAGCCAGATAAACGAGTGAAACGACGCTTCGTGACCAGCGTAATAAAGAGTAAAATGAAAGGTGGAATATACAATTTACAGCAGAGATTTTTAAATATACTTTCGACACTGACTTTAAATATTTGAAAAGTGAAATCAGAAAACGGTGCGTTTTGCAGTCTGCTTAAAAAAGTTCAGCCGAGGATGTTGTCAAACTTTACTTGTAGCACAACAGGAATTTCAAACTCATTTTAATAAAAAAAATTAGTAATTAAACGTCAACTTACATTAAGACCGTAAAGTAAAAAGTAAAATGTAGTAATATATAAAAGTTCGGGATAATTATAAGCAGAAAAGTTTGGTTCGAAAGTCTGAAACAAATGTATGTCTAGTAAAAGTTTTATCGTAGCTTTCGGCGATTGGTTTTTCTAAATAATCTTTCTAAATAAAATCGTGTGATATAATCTTCGGATTACAATGATGGTAAAATTAACGAAAGAAAGACCTAAAATGGAATTGTGCGATTTTTAAAAAACAGAGAGAAACAAGAAGAGAAAGAAATTTAATATCGATAAAAATATTGCGTTAAATATAGTGATATTAGTTAATGAAAGAAAATGATATATAAGTTGTTCATAAAATAATTTAATATATAATTTAACTTTGTTAATTATTATTTTCATTTTTATCACGCATGATGGTTGTTGAAATTTTTTCGTGTAATATTTCCATAAGCACGGTGTTTAGAGAAAATTTATCGCAATAATTGATTAAATGTGCACTTCATTTCCCTTGTTAAACGTGTTTTAGAATCTGCAATAAACCGATTCTAATAAAAACATTTGGTGCCATTAAACGAAATAAAGGATGACATTGATTTTTAGAGTGAAAAATACATAAATAGAGTAACTTGGGTTGATACCAATTAATTCTATCCTACATTTTTAAAATCTCAGTTTAAGCTTATTACCTGAAATTTTAAATATAAAAGTTGCCGGTAAAACTTTTAAATACAGGGGAATAAAAAAATTTTTAAATACACATCGATTCTAAGTAACTGTTTTAAATTTATAAATAGATATTCAATTAATTGTTCTCTTAATTATGTTAACGGAACAAATAATATTACAAATGTTGGAAATATTAATTGGTCAATAGGGTAAAATTAGTTTGATTTTATGTTTGAAACTTGAAGCATATATAACGAACGAAATTAAAACACCACGTAATTTATGCGAATTGCTCGTAAAATTGAAAAGTTGCGACAACCCTCGAATAACACGGTAGCTGAATTGCACGGAGTCTCGAATAACAAGGTCACTCAGTCTATTGCGTTTTCAATTTTCTGAGCACCTCATTTGCCTAGCTCATTCATCATTCTGATGCAAACTTCGTTCCAGTAAGAAATCAGACTATCGACGAATATAAAAATTTAAAAAAAAAAGAAAGAAGAAGTTTAATTGACTATCGACGAATGTTTATTTTTACGTTGATCTGAAATTTTTAATTGCACGGTTTCCAATAACACGGAATGCGAGCTTCAAGTTTGTACGAATCCTAAGTCTCGAATAACATGTTTCGAGTAATGGCAGGAATGGTACCGAATCAATATTATCGACATCAGGTCCTCAATTATAATCTAGTATCAAACTGTATCGAACAGAATCGGTACCCATTCGATATTTCTACAGAAGTATTACATATTTGACATATTTACATATTCGATTACATATTTAACACTCATACAAAAGAATCGATACATATTTGATAATAATATTTTACGAATTTATCGATATTCACTTGAAGCTCCAAAGAATCACTAAACATCACATACACACGAAAACATTTAGATTATATATCGAATTTTTCTATATTCGAATATTCAAACACATCGGTGATTCAAATATTTGGCGGATATAATTCGAATACTATTTGAATATTTAAATATTCGAATAAAAATATCAGAGTAACAGTATTCGAATACCAATACATTCGTAGCATTCGAATACTTACAAAACATTCGAATAGTCCTCGCCCTGGTTAGAATGGTGCATTATTCTCAGAACCTCATGGTGCTATATTTTAATTGCAAAAATTTTTCTCGTCGATGCAGCTCAATTTCAATCACGTCAGTTACATACAAGTAATAATTATAAAAGTATAGATATTGAGAGTTAACAGCAAATACCTTATATTTCGATATCTTCCGTGACTTCCCGTCAAATACCAGGTCAATTTATAAATTCGTGCGTATTTTTCAACGTACGTACATACACAAAACAAAACGACATTATTTACTTTTAATAATTCGTATTAATGACGATAATTCTCTCATCATCCTCTCCAATATTTTCCAAATTATAATATCAGAATTAAAATTATTCATTAATAAATTATTTCACTCCCAAAAACTTTATCTTCGCTCTAGAAATCGAATTACAAAACACACGATTTCTACTAATCATCAATACTCGATGCAAACTGTTCTCCAGCAATATTTGACGAGATGCAATCATCTAGCAGTTACCTAAACAAACCGATCCAAAAGGAGTAACTCGTAGCGTAAACAACTTAAATTTATAATACCAACTAAACATCGATCCAAACGTAGGCAAATTTACGCATCGGCCCGATACGATCGGTATCAAACTGCGCGAGTATCGTTAGTATCCATCCAATAGCACCGGTCCCGCGTCCCTACTCGCGATACATGTTGAAACAACGCGGCCGAACAAGTATCGAAATCGCGAAATAAATCGACCCAGACCATGAACAAAAAGACAGAGAACGAATAACGGATAGTTCGTCGACGCGGCTGTTGTCGTCGTTTCGCGGGTTTGGAGGATCGTCAGGGTGGAGGGGATGGTGGGCACGGGGGACGAAGGAGGGGAGGTCTGAAATCAAGTTTCACGTGGAAACGGTTTGATTGGCGGCGTTCCGCGAATGATTTTCGATCTCCACCGCGGAGCGGTTGTCTCTCGATACGCGATCATTTTTTTTAAACGGGACCCAGGCCAGACAGAGGGGATCGGCTGCGTGGCGGATAGAGACGTAATGATTGCAATATTCCGTTAGTAATTGCTCCAGTCGGCCGCACTGTTGAAACGTCATTCGCGCGCGGCCCTGCAGATTTGTTTTTCCCCACCCGATTTAACCGTCTCTGTCGCTCTTCCGGCTGAAATGTCATTCGTGGAACCACTGGCGTTCGTTCCTCGTTCGCGCGCTTTCTACCCTCCCTATCGCCCCCCCCCCCCGAACCATCAACCCCCCCGTTCGCCCGTCCCGCCCCAGGAACATCGCGGAACACCGCGTTCTCGATGCCATTCATCGTGGTCGGAATCGATACGTGCCATTAAATGTTGGCAATGCGTTTAAAACGCGCGAAACGCACGCCGTGCAAGGT
This sequence comes from Ptiloglossa arizonensis, assembly GCF_051014685.1. Classification (NCBI taxonomy): domain Eukaryota; kingdom Metazoa; phylum Arthropoda; class Insecta; order Hymenoptera; family Colletidae; genus Ptiloglossa; species Ptiloglossa arizonensis. Next base: position 12,400,361 of record NC_135055.1, read on the forward strand.
GACCGTTTAATTTGATTCGAAAAACTTTTCCATCATTTCGCACTACTAGTGATCCTCCCTCGTCGATGGCTCAACAGCGCGCGATTTACGATCGATGGGGATTCGGGTGACGTCCAGGTTCAGGGATTCGGATGACGTCGAGTTACAGTATTCGTGTGACGTCGAAGTAAAGGGATTCGAATGACGTCGAGTTACAGTATTCGGGTGACGTCGAAGTAAAGGGATTCGAATGACGTCGAAGTTACAAGATTTCGGTGACTTCGAAGTTAAGGGATTCAGATGACGTCGAAATTAAGGGATTCGGATGACGTCGAAGTTACAAAATTCGGGTGACGTCGAAGTCAAGAGATACGGGTAACATCGAAGTTAAGGGATTCAGATGACGTCGAAGTTGAGGGATTTGAATCACATCGAAGTTAAGGGATTCAGATAACGTCGAAATTAAGGGATTCGAGTGACGTCGAAATTAAGGGATTCGAGTGACGTCGAAGTTAAGGGATTCGAATGACGTCGAAGTCGAGGGATTCGGGTGACGTCGAAGTTAAGGGATTCAAATGACGTCGAAGTTAAGGGATTCGAATGACGTCGAAGTCGAGGGATTCGGGTGACGTCGAAGTTAAGGGATTCAAATGACGTCGAAGTTAAGGGATTCGAATGACGTCGAAGTCAAGGGATTCGGGTGACGTTGAAGTTAAGGGATTCAGATAACGTCGAAGTTAAGGGATTCGAATGACGTCGAAGTCAAGGTATTCGAGTGACGTCGAAATTACAAGATTGGGATGATGTCGAAGTTAAGGGATTCGAGTGACGTCGTAGTTACAAACTTTGAATGACGTCGAAGTTAAGGAACTCGAGTGACGTCGAAGTCAAGGGATTCGGGTGACGTCGAAGTTACGGGATTTGGGTGACGTTGAAGTCAAGGGATTCGTGTGACGTCGAAGTTACATCGAGTACAGGTGATGCACGACTCTACGTTTTGAGTACAGGCGAATGTTCAGAATTTCGATTATTCTTTAATGTTGATCGTGTTGGGAAATAAGAATAATAGAAAAACTCTATTTATATCTATTTGTTTGTTTAGTAATATAGAGGTTAGACTACTCATCACACACATACAAACATTACTTCTCGTAATTTCCGACTACCAGTTGTACTACTCGCTTAACCCCGCATATACGAGTGCCAATTTAAATCTATAACCTAATTTATACCTAATCTTACAATCATTCAACCTTCCATACAACATTCATATCCTCGCTCATAATACGTTCAATAAAAACAACCTCACAGATTAAACACACGATTAAGGTTGGAAAGGTCATCAGATGCGACTCGGACACTCGAGTAATTAGATATCGAAGTACTTTTAATAGAAAGTATCGAGGGATACTGAAACTCGTGGTACCTGGTATAAATTTTCGATACCGATAGTTTTTGTAACGAGTACTCGTTCGATAACAATATTGCACTGTAAGGAGGGTTGGGATTATTTGTCGAGTTTTCTGTATTCGAATATTTGAACACTTTGGATAAGTAGATATCTAAATTGACTGTTCGAATACTTTGTGCACTGATCGAGTATCTACATATTCGTGGTATTTGAATAATAATAGCAATGGTACCTCTTTATTGTACCAAGATTGTATATATCAAAAAAGAAAACCATAATGCAGCACTAAACGAACAGAAGGAAATATAATTATGTATACGGTAAAAAGGCAAAGTTTAGCTATAAACTATTGTTAAATTAACTTTGTAATAAGTAACTGAATAGTGTAATGTATAGTTCAATAATAGTGATTTAAATGCTCTGCGAATATTATTCGAATACCATTCGAATATTCCGATGTTCGAATAGTAAATATTATTCCAAATGTCTAGAGGGAATACCCTTGGGTATCGAGGCAAAGAAAATACGACCGATCGTAAATTCGGAATAAAAGTAGTTCGATACTTCGTCTTTACGAAACTGTTGAAAATAAACGCGCTAAAAGTGATTTTTTACTCTCTTATTAACTCGTTCTGTCGATGTGTGCACCGTGTTATTTTCCATCTACACCCGTAAAACACTTGTTTAGGAAACTTCCTTGTATGTCCAATAGTTTCCAAGATAGCATCACAGGGGTGAAACTTTGGAGGGTTGTTTCACCCTTAAACTCGAGTTATTGCGGTTAGAAAAAATACTTGACCCTCATTTGTGGCTGTTCTATAAACCTGTAAAGTTTCGTCAAAATTGATCACGGACATTTCGCGTGTAAAAAATATTTCTTATTAACGGTACGACTACATAAAATTTCTTAATCATTGTCGGTATCAAATCTGTCGAATCGAGTAATTTCGATACATTTTTCCTATTTCTATCTCTGTATGTAAACCTCGTTAAATTTTCCTGATAATCACCGACAGAATACATACTGTATTTAGCGATGAGATTGATATCAAATTAATACTGTCGATACCAGAACGGAAACTGCAATCTAGTATCGAACAATGTGCGATATATAGGTATCGCACAGAATCGATACACAATTGATACTTGTACGAGAAATACATTAATCGATATACATTTGATATTTCTTCATAAATATCGATATATGTCTGATATTTTGCGAAGATATTCGCTTCCTCGAAAGTATCGTTAAATTTATTTTGGAAACAGTATACTTACATATGTTAGCTGCAGAATCTTTCCTGGTCGGTGCATTTCTTTTATACCGATTAGATTTTGTTTTTTATTTTCAATACGTTTAGAATAATATCGACGAATTGGTTACAAAAGTATCAATATCGAGAATTGATACCAAGTACTTGAAATTTCGATAACTTTCAATGTTTTCCATTAAGTGCTTCAGCACTACATTGTTTCCTATTAAGTAATATACTTTGGTACGAATCGCTTCGATATCATCGACACCTAATCAATCTCACCACTAACTGCACTACCACGCTAACTGTTTACGAATCGAGCCCCCTGTTATCGAGAAAAGATAGCAACTTTTTTTATTCAGTCAAAAAATTAAAATTTACAGTTCCATGCAGTTTTTTTTATTTACAAAGACATGCGACCGAGGTAACTGCACGGCGTGTACAATATCTTGCAACTTATCACGGATTGCGTAGCGTTTCCGATAAAATTTCGAATTCCGGTGATACGACGGTTTGTGTTGGATATTTCGACGTATCGATTTCGTTAGATGTCGTCGATGGAGGTGCAATTGAGTCTTCGCTTACTCATTGAATTGCGAGACCGGATAAGAAAGGGAATCGACGCTAGACGTTCTATGCAGAGTTGCATTTTAGTCGCCATTTTAAGGTTCAGTCTAGTCGAGTTGCACAAATGTCATGCCACTTAAGCCATTGCATTAGAAATCATTCATGGCGTCATTTAAAATGTAAATATACCGACCAATTGAAAAGAGTTCGATATATTAGAAAGTACACCTACTATACTTTGGTGTTCATCCATTAACTAGTATTTTTTCCAACTACAAAATCAATCAGTGTTGCAAGCCAGGTGCATCCAATTACGACACTAATCCAATCATCGACACTTTTAATTTATTTCATTAATATTATTGCTAAGAGTTCGATAAAGGCATTGTTTTTTTTTTTTTATTCTTTGGAGAACTGCATACTGTAAACTTATTTACAATGGCAACACTGCAATCGTTATTTTAGACACGGCGGTACAATAAAATCGAAAAGTTCGCGATAAAAGTGAAAAGTTCAAACGCGAAAACAACATAGTGATTTTGTTTTAATTTCATAAATACCTGTTAAAAACGTATTTATTGTGATTTTTATTGCATCGTTAAATATTCGTTCCTTGATATAAAATGATACACGGATATTGGTGATTAAATATAAAATTAACTATTATTTTTGTAAGAAAAATATAATATACTGTGCATACCCCATAAAGTGTTCTATCTTCTCACACAGCAGTGTGAACGAAAAATAACATTCATAGTTTTCTATTATCGTGCAAAGTGACGATTCTTAAGATACACTTACCTTATAGCCATTTTAATTACTAATTCCGAGCGTGGAAGAATACAAAGTGTACAGTAAATCACGATCTAGTTCAGACGTTATTTTGCAATTAATCTTCTCAAGATATGGACTTGAATTCTAAGTGATTCTCGTACGTTGCACAATACAACATTGTAATAAGATGCAGCGCCGTTAATCTCCCTATAATCTTTAATCCTCGCCTGGTAATGTGATGTCAAAATGATCCATCGTGTTTTTTTCTGACGTACGTATCTGATTAGTTGTTGCAGTTTTTTGCTTCATACGTTATGCCCTCGATCTATGTAGTTTCTGTTGTTGAACTTCGAACGACAACCGAAGCAATCGGCTTCGGAGTAAACAGTAAATAAAATTTATTTTCGAATATAAATTTCGAGGTTCCCAGTTTCAGAAGAGGTTGATCCAACTCTAACGTAAATACAGATGTTTATTTAAAGAAATTGTGAAATCTGCTGTTTTAAAAATTTGGGTTACATTGATCTGACTGTATCAATATTATGTAACAATTTTTTTTCTCGATCGGTGGGAGATTTATCTCTCTTGCCAAGCATTCCAAAAAGAAAAAAAAAGGAGACGAAGGAACACGGTATACAGAATACAGAGAGTTCTCGAGTTACGTGGATTCATAGGTACACGAGTACACCACCATTTATCTCCTTATCTATATTTCATACGTGTCTGTATGTTTATATATTTAAATATTAAATAAAATTTTCTTTCCTTCAATTTTTCTCTTCGTAAAGAATGTACACACGGATCTGTTTAACTTCCATTAACCTTGAAAACTCAGATCGTACAAGCATTAAATATACTGTGGAAAAAAAGAAAGATCAATTCCAAAAGGAATTTCAAGACGTATGTATCGGGTCAGTGTTTTGGTTATCCTTCGAAAGACCTCAGCACTTAATCAACACTGTTCGCGTTGTTTTCACTCTCGAAGCGATCTTTCTTTCTTCCTACGATACATTGTATATTTACATCTGACTTAAAGCATGTTTGACATGTCTGATTTAAGATATCGTTCCAGACGAACCAAAGGTCCACGAACCTAGTTTTACCGAATGTCAGCTCCTGCTATTTTAACCAGGAATTATTGACAGAGAGGAAAATCAGTGAATCTCTGTTCAATTTCCCCGTATCGACGACACACTACCGCGGTAACAATAGAGTAACTCCGGTACGCGCAGACGTTGAAAAGATTAGAAAACAAGAAGTTAAAACATCGAATACTTGACGAACAAATAATCGTTCGAACAGAGCAATATCCAGCGATCCAACGATCGTGCCAAGTGGCACGATACACGCGTACACTAGCTAGCACAAAACTTGTCAGAACTAGACAGTGCGTCGCACAATCGTAAAAGCCTCCGATTGGGTAGAACGATATTGGTGATTCTCACCAATGGGAAACCATCGCGCTTCTATGACGCGCTCTCTGGTTTTAATAAGTTTCGCGCTCACCGGTGTACATTGGTCGACACGAAACTATGTTAGAACCAGAGAGTACGTCAACACGGAGGTCTTCGATCGGTAGAGTCATTTTCTACCGATAGAAATCCTCCGAGATCTCTACGACGCGTTGTCTAAAGTCGTAATCGAGTCGACTGTCCAGTTTGGGACACGTTCAAGGACTTTGAGGGACAAATCTTCTTTTAGCTCAACCGTGTACCACTTGTTCCTTCGCCAACCGTTCGCTCCTACATCGTGCCGCCGGTCTGTTTCCTTAAGGAGAGCCGCGAACTATTCCGAGAGACCAACAGCTATTCGGACTCTTTTTACGAAATGATGAATCTTTTGACATAAACGCTACCATGACACGGAAGATAATCGAGGACCGCGACACCAAAAGAACGCTGGTAAAGGAGGATGGTTATCGCCGGCGGGTGTGTGTCCTTGACCGGACAGTCTACTAGACCACGATTTCAATTCTGACAAGTCGTACGCCGCCCAATGTACATCGGGCAGCGCAAAGCCTGTCAGAGGTAGACGGTACGTCAGCGCGAAGGTTTCCGATTGGATAGAACGAGATACCGATGAGAAGCCTTTGCGTCTCTGTTTACTTCTTCGAAGGTTTATCGCGTCCAGTGTACCGGCGTAAAACTTGTCAGAACCGGACAGTACTTTACACAACCTGGAAGGTCTATGATTGGTGAAACGACCTAATGTGCCACCTAATGTGTACTTCTCGCAAGATTTGTATCCATTAGTGTTACACGGGCCAGAGCGTAGTACTTGTCGGAACATTACAGTGCGTCATCGCGAAGGACTTCCGATTGGATAGAACGACACAGACGACAAACACTCACCAATGAGAAGCGTTCGCTACTCTGTCCACTTCTACAAGGTTTATCACGCCCAGTGTACCGGCGTAAATCTTGTCCGAATCGGACGGTATCTTACACAATCTCGAAGGTCTCTGATTGGTAGAACGACATCGATGAATCTACCAACGGAAATTCCTTCATGTTTCCTGTCTATTTCTCGCAAGATTTGCATCCACCAGTGTACACGGGTCGGAATAATACATGTCAGATTTATGCAGTGCGTTATCGCGAAGGCTTCTGATTATGTAGAACGACATCGATAACTTACGTTCTACCAACGTAAAACCTGCATGCCTCTTACCCTCTACTTTTCGCAAAATCCGTACCAATCAGTACATAGGTAACGCAATACTTGTCAGAGCTGTACAATGCGTATTCACGAATGCTCCTCATTGAGTAGAACGACACTTATTCAAATGTTACCAATGAGAAACCTTCGTGATTCTGTCCATTTCTACAATGTTTATCACGCACAGTGTAACACTTGTCAGAAGTGGACTGTACCTTGAAGGTCTGTGATTAGTGGAATAAAACCGATGACTCAAATTCTACCAATGAGAAACCTTGTCACAGTGAAAAACTTGTCAGAAGTGCACAATACCTCGAAGGTCTGCGATTGGTAGAACAACAACGATGACCCAAATTCTACCAATGGGAAACCTTCATGATTCTATCCACTTCTCTACAATGTTTGTTACGCCTAGAGTACCGGCATAAAACTTGGCAGATCTAAATAGTGACTTACACAACCTCAAAGGTTTCCTATTAGTGGAACGACCTCGATGACTCAAATTCTACCAATGAGAAACCTTCGTGATTCTATCCACTTCTACAATGTAATGTTTGTCACGTCTACAAGTGGAAACTTGTGACAAGTGGACAATACCTTGCACAACCTCGAAGGTCTATGATTGATAGAAAAACACCGGTGACTCAAATTCCACCAATGAGAAACCTTCGTGATTCTATCCACTTCTACAATGTTTGTCATGTCTAGTGTAAAACTTGTGAGAACCAGACAATACCTTGCGCAAACTGGAAGGTCTCTGATTGATAGAACGACATCGATGACTCATGTTCCAGCACCTGAAATCTCTCGGTGCCTCCTGCTGTCTCATTTTCGCAAGATGTCTACCCACCAGTGTTACACGGGGCAGCGCGATACTTGTCAGAGTTGTGCGGTGCGTAATCGCGAAGGTTTCCGATCGATTGGACCGACATCGATGACTCACGTGCGTCCAATGGTAAAGCTTCCACGTTCGTCGATTTTCTACGATTCGATGTACGTACGTACGTCGTTCCGACGACGATTGTTCGTGTAGCGACGCGTCGCGCCGCGACGTCCCGTCGGACGACAAGAAGCCGCGACCAGAAGGCTCATTCCGGTTGGTTTCCAGCGGTGGGCTCGAAAATAATTTTTTCCGTGGCGATGCTCACAAGCCGAGACTTTTTCCTCCGTGTCGGTGCGGCGGGGTGGGTGGTGGTACGCAACGGGCGATAAGCACCGGCGATCACGGGCGCGGCGTGCGCGCAAAAGGAAGCGGTCGCAAAAAGCTTACCACGGGGATTAGTCATTGGTAACCGAGCGAGCTTTTTCCCAGCGAGAGGCGATTCCCGCAGTCGTGACCGTCGCCTTGGCTGATTTATGGCGAGCCATCGTTATTTTCGCCTAGCTTACCCTAGCTCGCCCTACCGTGTTCTCCGTCTCCTCTCTTTTCTTCTCCACTCCAGGTTCCCTTCCCTCTGGTTCCCTCGTTCCTGCCCTCCCCGCGACCCGCGTATTTCTCCTTTCCTTTTTCGATTCTCCGTTTCGCAGCTCCGTCTCCTTCCGAACGCTTCAGCTTCCTGCTGTTTTCTCTTGCACTCTCTCTCTGCCCGCTCGTCCGTTCCTTCCTCTTTCCTTTCCTCTTGCACGCACGCCGCCTGGATTTCCTACTTGATCCGCGTTTAAACGTGGGTGGGAGAGAGGCCGGTCGTTACCCACTGGCTAACGACGACTGGGTGCCGGCAGACACCTCTTATCCCATGGAATCTCGTAACCGAGGCGAACTCGCTGGAAAACTCCGTAACCGTGCACCACCGCCTCGCCTTTAAAGGTACGCGTCGCTATCGCTCGCGACCGAGATCCCCTTGACAATTTTTTGACGGATTGACCCGTCAACGTCCCGACCCGACCACTTGCTTTTCGATACTTCGATCGGTGTACTTGCTATTTCGTCCCACTACCGATCATGGTTCGACCAATAATCACCTTTACGAGTATCCAAGAGTTCACCAATAGTCTGTGTCGTTACAAATAAATACATGGATCGATTGGGGTACTTAGTATTTCGTGAGATCCTTAAGGACAGTTTGGCGAACAATAATGTTTACGAGTATTAAGATTTCACACCAGTTTTCTACGTACACCAGTAGTCTATGTCATTAGAAGTAGTGTCATGGATCAATTGGGGTACTCAGTATTTTGTGATCCCCTTAAGGATAGTTCAGCTAACGATACAGTTTACCTATAAATATTACCTTAAATATTAGAAGATTGCATCCATTTTCCGTGTCGAGTGGCACGTAATATAAGAATATGAACATAAATCAGTTAGTATACTCGGTATTTCTTAGCATTCCTAAAGACAGTTTACGAGTATTAAGAGTTCACATTTGTGTTCCATGTCCAGTAGTCTCTGCTATAAAAATAATAACACGTACCAATAGGTATACTCGGTACTTCTAAGTACGATCTAGCGAACAATAATATTTACGAGTATTCGGAGTTCACACCTGTGTTCCATGTCCAGTAGTCTCTACTATAAAAATAATAACACGTACCAATAGGTGTACTCGGTACTTCTAAGTACGATCTAGCGAACAATAATATTTACGAGTATTCGGAGTTTACACCTGTGTTCCATGTCCAGTAGTCTCTGCTATGAAAATAATAACACGTACCAATAGGTATACTCGGTACTTCTAAGTACGATCTAGCGAACAATAATATTTACGAGTATTAAGAGTTCACACCTGTGTTCCATGTCCAGCAGTCTCTACTATAAAAATAATAACACGTACCAATAGGTGTACTCGGTACTTCTAAGTACGATCCAGCGAACAATAATGTCTACGAGTATTAAGAGTTCACACCTGTGTTCCATGTCCAGCAGTCTCTGGTGTAAAAATGATAACACGTATCAATCGGTGTACTCGGTAATTCACGGCACTTCTAATGACAGTAACGTTGTGTAAACGTTTACGAGTAGTAGGGGTTCGTTCCCAGAAATGGGTGACACGGGGCCCCTGCGGAAACTCACGCGTCACCCAGATACGGGTGACATGGCAGTCAACGTGTTAACGGTTTAGCGCGCGCCGGAGACGCTCGCGGCGGTACAGGTCGACACTGTTAACCCTCGCCCTACGATGCTCTGGGTCATTTCGAACTCATATCGGACGAACTTCAAAGGGACAACTGTTACAGACCACTCTATCGAAAGTATTTCTATAAATAATTCCGAATAACCTTTGAGAAATGTTTAATTGTAATATTTCAAAATTGAACTTCTTTTCTCTTTCATTCTCGAGCGTTCTTATTGATTTTGACTCGATCAATTGTCACACTTTTGCGGAATAAGTTTCTTTTTGATATTCTCGTTTGGGATCACCGAATCGAGAGTTATCGCGTCAAACGTGGACACAAGTTTTTATGCACGTACCGTGCACAAGATCAATCGAACATTTATACTGGAGAAAATTTCGGTAACTTGGCAAAATACGACTAAATATATGTACAAAATTGAAAATCAATACGTTCAAAGGGAAAGAGATGTCGTTCGACTAAATTTTTTACTCGTCGAAAATAACAAAATATTTATAGCAGACCTCTGATCGAATTACGTACTTGCAAAATTTAATAAGTGATATCGAGGCTAAACAAAGTATAATTTTCTTTAAATAAAATTTAGAAAGAGGGTTTGTTAAACTTCGATAACGAAAGTATTAATGCGGAAAGAAAATTTAAAATATTCATAGTTTTCTACGTTAAGAGTTTTGTTTGGCGCTAATTTTTCATTGTAAGGCACTCTCTTTAGGGGTCGCGAACCCTACTTTATAAAGCACCATAACAGATAGGACCCTTGAGCAAGAAAGGTAGAAACAATTGCACACAAAGTAGAAATATTAGAAAAAGTCCATGTTAAATATTTTCTAACGTATAAATCTCCTTAAAATCGGTCGATTACTTATTTTGTCCCGTCACGAATCAAAAAGCTTAGTGGAAAAATGGTACGAGTCCATTTTTCCCCCAAAACAAGATAAGTATAGGAAATGGCACATAACATCCATATTTATGTAGTGGCAGAACTTGCTTTTTGTTCGAGTCGTTCATAAATATTTATAACCCGAGCACACTTACAACGAAACAATTGTACGAGTGTGTTGAAGAATAGCGTATGTTACATCTCGTGAAGTATACAGAAAAATTTTAAAACAATTCTTCGCTCTCTACAATTCAAGAAATAACTGGTACAACATACTCTCTCCTTCCACCTTGAAAAATGAATAATAATCCAATAACGAGGGACTTATTTACTAACCGTAAACACAAAATTCTACATCGAAATCATTGTTCATGGTAACGAAACTCATTTCGAAAAATGTCTAACGCGAGCTCTTCGTTAAAATATCCATTCGATTACAAAAATGGACACAGATGAGAAAGTCCCGGTAGAAGACACAAATAAAGCGAAAAAAAGCATTTAGAAACGAGTATTTTGCGCAACAATATGCTTTAGTCTTTCGAAGCAGATTTTTCCATCAAAGTTTACCTTTGCCAACAATTTTCTCCGATTAAAGATTTTGTCATTGGTTTTTTTTTCGAGCCTGTCGATTAATTCTAACCTCCTCTTCACTCTTCTTCACGATGGTGGAGCATCGTGGCACGTGCAAGTCGAATCGATGAAAGCGCGATTCAAATTTTCCCGCGCTCGACACCGAGAGATTAGGCGGGAACCAGTCCGATATGAATTTACGAGCCGTTAGGTGGCCTGACGATCGTTCGATCGCGAATAAAATTCACGATGGAGTCGGCTTCCGTACTCGGTGTTTCGCGCGTTATTCGCGGCGAGGCGAAGCGAACGGCGAAGAAATACGAGCGTCGCGTTTGACAGGCGTACCAACGGTTCGTGAGAACTTATGCGGCGAATTAATTTGTGGAAAGTGTTCGCTGAAACGCCGTTCAAAAGATGTTCAATCTTCAACGAGCACTTTTCAGCCCCGTAGGTGCCGGAGTCGCTTTAGATCTCCGGTGGTTGAGAAATCCTTTCGGTGTTGACCTTCAACCGGCACGATGAGGTCGAAATGAGTCATGCCTTTCATTCAAAGCATCGTGTTCGATTCCTTACGAAAGTAGATGACCGATACTTCGCCTAGCGTGTCGGTCTGGTGAACTCTGGACGAAAGAGCCGAGTCGTCGAAGACGAAAGGTCGAAGACGAACACTTCGATCCCGTTTATTCGTTCTGATGCCGATAATGTAACATTTAACGACGCTCTTGTAACAATATCTACGATGGAACGAACCTTTCTTACCAGATGCGACAATTGCTGAATATTTTCCAACGATTGTTCCGACGAATCTGTTAGGTCGTCGGCTACGTTCATTGTGGTTAAAACTCGTTCCGTTATCTTTCCATGTATCGTTCCAGCAACACTTTTCGATTCCGTGGACCGATTAGAAGCAATTTGTAACTGTCCAAGAATGTCCACTGGCTTCGACTCTCTTCTCCTTAAATAGAAACGTAATAAAAACTTGAAAATTTTATTACGTTTTCTTTTTTTCTTTTCATTACTTTTTTCATTGTTTCATTACTTTCTTCCATAGTTCTCGACAATTGTGTAGATTCGTGAAACAGTTATTCGTTACATCGAAGCCCGAATAAGTATATTATTGCACCTATGGATGCAAATTTTGAACACGAATGAAAAGTTTCATTTATTTGTCGTCACTGATAATAAGGATCGTGTACAAGTACTTCTCTTGTAGGAGCAAAAATTATTGCATTTTATCTTCGATCTGATCACTATCGATCGATACTGGGTTTGATGTGAATTCTTTGCAAATAGATTATTCGAATAATCGCTAGGCAGGATTGGATAGAAAAGTCTTATCGATGACTTGTTTTACTTTTAATAAAAATGAAAACACAGTCGAAAATAAGTATCTGTTTCAACTTTGTAGTTTAAATATTTTGACCTTACAGTTTCTAATACTTCCGAGTAAAAATAGGTTTCCTCTCCTGTTTGATTCTTATAGATCTATTTTTACTGAAAAAGATCAGAAATGTAATACTTCTTTCCATTTTGATCGCCACAAATATATTTTTACCAAATCCAGACCCGAAACTACCGAACTTCCCTTCTTCTAGATCGTTATAGATCTATTCCTACCGAAGAAAATCTAAAACATAACACATTTTCCAATTTTGATCTCTATAGATCTACTAACATCAAAGAGAACCCAAAACTGCACTTTCTCTTTTTAATCGCTAGATATCCAAAGAGAACACCAAAATGTGAGACTCTTTTCTTTTTAATGTACCAATGTTCAAACATTTAAAATACAAACTTTAAACAAATGCTTCCTTACGATTATATTTTCACCTCTGTCGGAACTTTCGACGAAATCAACGAATCGATTTGAATTACTTTGGAGAACACGAGAGAGCTGACAAACGTTCGAATCGAGAAGAAGTTCGAGAGTAGCTTGCGGTTAACTGCTCGAAGAAAACTTTGACAGTCGCCCTCGTAACGATTACGGATTTACACTGTTTCTCGTTATGCTCGCGCGAACTTTCTCTCGATTACGTGCACAATAGCCACCATCGATCGATGTGTTCGCGTACAGGATTCAGCGAAACCCTGTTACGCGTCGCAGAAACGAACCGTACAAATATTAATACGATCGCGATTACACCGTCATCGCTGCGGTTTCGATCGTCGCGGGCCACCGGCTCTGTCGTCGCAAGAATTACCGTTTAATTATTATTTCCCGACGATCCCGTAATGGTCGACGATTCGCAAGGCGTCGTTGTTGCACACGCGATTTCATTTCATAATCCACCGGATAGCTTTTGTTCAATGGCTCGCGTTCGTTACTTCGGATTAAAAAATCAATTTTCCTTTTGCATTTCCTTCGAGATTCGAGCCCCGAGAATGGTAGAACGAAAAAATTGTAACGCATCGATGACAAATCGGTAATGTTGTACTACTTCGAGATCTTCAATTTTTGGACACGAAGTGTCAAATCGCACCCTTAAAGGATGAATAACGAATAAGGTAGAATTTGGAAATTTTTCTCGGGGAGATGGTATAAAATTTTACGGAACGTTCGTCTTTTATTTAAAAACACGTACGTTGAACCGTAAATCTACTAAATTTGATGGAAAAGTTTCGATTCGTGTAAAAGTTATTGTCAATCGTGTGGAATTATTAGTGGAGAGAAATGAAATCGTTTGAAATAAAGGAACAAAGTTTTATAAATATATTGTTTTCCAAATATCTAAATACGTGTATTTGTCCTTTATACTTTCGATAAAAGCAAGTTCTTTGTTAAATATTTCCCAGTAATGTTTCGTCATTGCTGTATTTAAAATAGAAACGAGTGGTCTTTGAATTCAACTCGTCATTAGAGTATTAGAAATTGTAAAATATTAAATTTACGTTCATTCGAGAAGAGGTACCGTATCCAAGAATCTTATATTTAATTATTTGTTTATAATTCTACATTTAATTATTTGCAGATTCGTGTCTCTTGTCTCGATTAATTTTAAAGATCAGTAATTTTCTTGTCACTGTATTGTAACTAGTACTTTCAGGCATTCTTCCAACTGCATTCATGCACTATATTGCATTCGTCTTTCACCTGCATCACCATTTCTAAAAAAGTTTTGGGATCGTTTTTCGTTATTTTTGTAACTTTTCTGTTCTCTTTGTCGTTCGACCTTTGCGTACGATAACTTCGCGTTGCGTTTATCATATTTTCTTCGAAACGTTTAATTACACTTCACGTTGTAAAGAAAATTGTATGAACTATTTCTGCTACAGCCGAATAGGATTTCCATTGTTCGAATAAATTCAATATGAATTTTTTCTTTCGGAAATTGTCGCCTCTCTTTCGTTGCGTTCCAATTTCACGGCTTTGAACTGCACTAACGATGACAAATGAATCTCCCTATAAAGAATTTAGCGTAGAATATTCCAAAAATGTACGTTCCTCGTCTGCGCTAATATTTTTGTTCGGACAGAAGCAATTCTGAAGGTAAAATTTCACGTTCCTTTTTTCTAGACAGTTGTTTAACATTTATTGCTCTTGGTATATTTAAATTTCAAACTCCGAACTATATTTTTAAAAGAGATTAAACGCGTACTTCTATTTTTACGCAGGGTACTTTGGCGCAGAACATTTAAAAAAAAAAATACGTCTGCGCCAATACTTTTATTTGGGCAAGAGCAATTTACGGTGTATATAGAGTGATTTATAAATGCACGCCCATGCTTCGGGGTGCGAATCTACGCACTAAAATAAGTAAAAAAACATACGTGAACATATATCCTATGATTCTTATTTTTTGAGATACGAGCAATTAAAGAAAATAATGAAAGTGTTCAATTCAATCATTGAGTTCAGCAATCGCTCAAGAATATCAGGTATTCCTTGAATAGTCTTAAATTCGTGTTATGTCCCTCGTAGATCTTGCACATTGTTTACTTGCATTTTGTGCACAATATATTTCAAATACTCCCACAAATAAAAATCTAGTAACTTCGAATCAAGGATCGTGGTTCTTCCAGAAGTAAACTTCTCAGCTCCATACAGTACATTCTTGACTTTCGTTGAATACACGATCAATTTTAAACAATTCGGCCTGAAAATTTCGGACAATATTCTTTAATCGTCCATAACTCGAAAAGTAAGATACACAGGACATACTTTCATACATTTCTTTTATTCACTTTACTCTGTAAATTCACCCCGTGAAGTATATGCAAAATCACCCTGCATATTTCACTGTCATTTTCCACTACGCAATCCTTGCAACGTTCGTTCGTTATCGCGTATTTAAAATTCACACCCCGAATGATATTTTCTAATCGAACCGATCGTTCTACTCGAATTTAACGCGAAACTCACGGTTGGTAGTTTTCTTCGTCACTGTGTATCCAGTGACTTCACTTTTGTTCAGCGAATTTCAGGCGAGCCGAGTCGTCATCGGATTCGAGCGCGTTCTTTCGTATCCGTTTCCGTTTCCGGTAACCCCGTGGCGAAAAATAACCGGCAAAACGTTCCGAGGGACGCCCAGCTGAAAGTTATAACGAAGGAACGCACGCTCGCGACAACTCTCGCTAACTTTCGAATACCTCACCAGGCCTGGAACTTTAAAGTGCTTTCGGAGCGCGCATCTTTTCCAGGAGGTCGAGGGCTGACGAGGACGAACGAGGCACGTTCGTGACGCGTACCTCGCCCCTTTTCTCGAAATTTTATTACGCGATTATTATTTCACCCTTACCCCCTACCCCCATCTTGAGCACGCTGAGAGCAGAATTCTACGGATGGTCGAAACGACAATATGTGTTTTAAGGGTAGGAAGATTTCGGTAAAACGTTCGAGCAACAGTGATTTTCAATTTTTTTTTTTTTTTTTTTTATAACGTACATCGAGGAAACTTTTCGTCATTTTTCACGTGTAATAGGTTGCTCGATAAGTTTTGTCGTTGAATAAGAATTGAGCTGTTTAGGTTCGTCGTTTTATTTTTCTATAGATGGTACTACTGTTTGACGAACAGTTCGACTCGTGTATTTACAATTGTTCAAAGTTTAAGTGTCATAGTATTTTTTTTACAGACAAAATTTATTGAAGAATCTGTATGGGTATTTTTTGACATTCCAAGATATAAATTTTTTGTTTGTTACGATTTACGTGGTAATAAATGTTATTCTCCATGGATCTTCCTGGATCGAGAGTGGAATACAACGAAAAGTTTCATTCATGTTTTACGTTGTAAAAAATTGAAAATCACTTTTATTTTAACGTTTTACCCGAGTCTCCCTTTTAAGAAATATTCAAACAATGAACGTCGATTTGGAATTAAGAATTTTTTGGGATTCATTTGAAGCAATTATTCATTGATGAATTATAAAATTTCAGTGTTTCGTTCTTGAATTTCGAAACCTCTCGAGATGACTAAAGGATGTAGTTGTATCTCGATGATGATGAAAGAAAAATTCTTGTACTATTTGTAAATTAGACCACGTTTCTGAATTATAATGATCGAATTGAAGAATTGAAGAAAACTCGAACCAATTTTCAATTTTGTACAAATGTTGCTCAAATGATGTTAATTACGTAATAATATTTTTCTTGGATAATAAAATGGTTCTAGGGGTGGAAACAATTTTTCAGAGAAACTGTGAGATTTCATATTATCGCGAATATCTGTGAAACCGTAAAAGATATGGAAAAAGAGTCTAATTCAAAGTTTTATGGTGTTTGATATTCTACAATTCCAGTAACGAAATATTCGCGATAGTTAAATCTAGAATGTGAATAGGTAAGTCGTGCAAGTAACAAGTTTTCAATTATTTCGATCGAAATGAACGTACCGAGTGAGTGCAATAAACGTATAATTTTGTTCCAACGTATTTTAGCGTCACTGAATGTTTGTATTATTATCGAAGTGCATACGAAATAGCTAGTAATTGTAGCAGTGTTATTAACAAATAAATCCAATTGCATAAAATGTGGTTATATTTTTTCCCTCGAGAAATGAAACCCTGAGTGAAATTTACCTGTGCAGTATCGTGCAATATTAGTACGAAATTCGAAATTACAAACTTTGGGATGGTGACAGAAATTGAAAATCAGTACTTCCGTTAAATAAATGATTCAGAATTGTAACACTTTGGCGAGTAAAATCTTTTTTCGATCACGTGGGACAATGAACGTTACGAACGACCCTTGGAGATATTATTTTTATAGAAATCCAAATTTCTGAATCGAAGGTGGAAAAATTGTAAGGTAAATTTCTCCCTTTAACTGCAATAACGTAGAAACCATCGTCCCGATGAATGAAATCTTCGACGCGTTCGCAAATTTCTAATGAAAGAAAATTCAGAATTTAGTCGTAGAGTATCGTTCGAAAGTAATAGGAGCGCGGCGTGATAGTGCGCGCGATAAGGATCACAAACTGAAGAAAAAAGCAAAAGAGTTCCTGGAAACACACAAATGACGTTGCAAAATATGCCACGCTATCCTTTCCACCGGGGTTTCATTACGTTCGTGGAATAATTTGATTCGCGTCTTGATGCATTTCGACGGAACGGAAATTCGTGTGTCTCGTGTCGCGAAGTCGCGAACTAAATTTTTAAATCTGCAAACAGAGAACGCGTTGTTTTCAGTTTACAGAATTCTTTGATCATGATGAGTCACACCGTTCGGTAATAAACATCGAGGTTAATTTGAGGTTACACTATAAGTATGCAAGATAACGAAGAAACGTGTAAGAAATTTCCATCCACGTATCACGATCGATCGGTACAATAAAATATTAAAGGATACGATTTGCTTTTTAAATTTGTACGATCTTTGGATTTCTCCAAGAAATTTACGTTTCACTTTAACGTGTTTTCGATAAACTTGCGAAATACGACGGTTAGGAATATTCAATCGTGTTTAAAATTTAATGAAATGTTCCAAACCACCCTTTCGGCAGATGATCATTTCATTCTATTTATTTAATAACAATGTGTAAATCGAATGAAAATTTTTATCTGCAGAATACACTCTAAATGGCCCGAAAACACAATTTATAATAAAAAAATGTAAATACAGAAAGCAATGAATAAAGGAACTGAAAGGGGCTCACCCCCTTAGACCAAAACGTCGAGAAAATTGTTATTATCAAAATTGTTATACATATACAAATATATTTTTCAATTTTTCTTCAATTATATCGCAAACAAAATAAACTAGACATTGTTTCGAGTTATTCGATTAAAATCCGATAATATTGCTTCCATTCCTAATATTAGCTCTGTTCTTTAACGTTTTTATACGAAATACTTTTTCCAAGCACAAAATCTTCTATGTAATCGTTTTAACATATCTCGAAAATGCATTAGAATCATTCCCTAGAACATTTTTTTAGTCCACCCTGTACATTCTATAGGATATATCTATCTGCATGCTTTTCCCCCAATTTATTTTAATCTTTTGACGCCAACTTATCTCTGCAATCTTATCCTCGCATTCATATGAATATTCTGAGTCGCCCTACAGAAATTTGAATAAAAGAAACTAGCAACCAACAGTCACGTAGTGACTGAAAGAGCGCGTAAGTTTTTTCTTCGACGTAAATTTTGTTGCAGATGCACGTTGTAGTAAGCTTTTTAAAAAAAAAATTAAATTTCCCATTCGTAGATACACTCGCGTGAACAAAGTTCTAACAGAGAATGATTGATAACTTCCGAGCCGGAAGTAGGGGATCTAGAACCCCGAAAAGTTCCAACTTCAAGACCTTTCAAATGATACCTAACTTATCTACTTTGGAGCATTTTTTTTTTTTTTTTATTCTCTGAAAATATGTAACGATATACACACATGTATACAGAAAAAAATAGACAAATGGATAGATAGATTTTATTGTGTCAAGGATTCGAAAATAAGTCTCGAATGGCAACACATTTTTCTTGCAGCAATTACTTCCACCACTTTCTTTCTTCCATGATTTCTTTTTTTACTCACGGGACGCTATTCGCAATTAAGAACCATAGAAAAAATGACAGACATTAATTTTTCGATACGAAACGTATTACACGAATATCGACGATTCTCGAGACAATAATTGCCTGTTATTTCCCAGAGATTGTTAGGCGCTCGAAGGAACTCGACAGAGCACCTCTTTAGCGACCCTTTGCCATCATTATTTCATGGCCGATGCCATGATGTACCGTCATTAACCGTCACGCACCGATCCGCGATATTCATACAAGTATTAATTAACGCTGCGTTCACGATTCTTTAAAACAAATTCACGTCGCGCGTTAATAAACAGTAGCCCCTAACTCCATAATATTTTTATTAGCATTGAACGAGCTGTCGTTCTCGTCATTATGGTTATCGTGTCTCGTAGACTCTATTCGCCAATGATTTTGAAAAGTGACTATGGAAATCTTACGTTACATATCAAATATAAAATATACAATGTAAATAGAGTGTACGCGAACAATGAAAAGAAAAAAAAAGAAATGAATGAAAATAACTATTCATAGACAATTTTTAGTATCTGTACGCCGTAATTATGCAGAAACACTGTCACGGTATAAATTATTGATTTGATTATTCGTGCAGCACTTTGAAAACGTTGAATTTATTTTTCCATTGTTGTTTCAACCGTTATCGCAGTTTCTCCGATTTATTTGCCAATTACGTTTAGAACAATTATAAAATATATGACGTGATTGTTTCAGTTACAATTAACAAAAAATTGTTCCACAGAGAAGCCAACACAAACGTTGAAAGAAAACGTATGTTTTTCAGAGTGCTCCACATGACATACTTAATTTAATATTTTATCTCACGCAAGAGCTATGTGCTCTACGGTGATGTGTTTGCGACGTGTAAAACACTTTATCGTTCATGTTAGCGTTGTAATTACCGATTAAATTAAGTGACAGGGGAGACATTGATGGGCGTATTAATATGACTCTGTTCCCGCGTAATTTCGCCAGAAGAACCGTATGACACAAATGTGCAAAGAGTCTGTTTAAATGCATAGGAAACATCGTAATTAGATGCAATTAGTTTCGACCAGTTAAGACAGCAATTATGGGAAAAATACATAGAAATTTTAATTGTTCTTAAGTTCTAGTTACATTACCAGCTACAAGTTTGAAACCACCTGTTTCACTGTTACATTTTAGGATTGAGCGAAGGAATATATGTATATAATTACTATTAATCTGCACGTTCTAGTAATGAGTAATTTGTGAAAATTGTCATTTATCTGCATTTAAGAACAAGTATTGTACGACACGGTAATAAACTGACGAAACAATAATTAACACACGTTTTATATATTTATCGATCGGAGGATCTTTAAACGAAGACAAACAGTTCTAGATTCCAACAAACAGTATACATTGGTAACTTATTGAAAAGTGTAAGTGAAAAATTAACAGAAAATAATCTCGTATGAATAAAATCTCCTGTAAATAATATTTAATGAATAATAATTGATTTGTATCTAACGAATACACTTTTATTGATTTGTTGGTGTTGTAACGATTACTTGTGTGAAAGGTTATCTAAATAACTGTTACATCGAATGCATTACTTTTTGAATAAATACATATTTATCGTTCAAATATATTATTCTTATTATTATTATTCAATATTTTTATTCGTTGATTATTATTCGCATACAAATTTATTCAGCTATTTGTGATTTATCGTTACAGATACACATTAATGTACGTAAAGTTTATGAAAAGTAATCAATGGTGAGAACAAGTAGAGTAACAAACATTGTTATAAAAGTAGGAGTGAAAATATTAAAAAATGAGTTAAGAATGAAACTTTTAGTCAGAATTTTTCACAGGAATTATTTAGCTATAATTTTTCGATTCATTGAAGAATGGTCCTAAATTTATTATACCGTATACATAAATACTAATATTTCTTTCCCAAAACACATATTATATATGGACATATATTATACTAAAACCAATTAGGTTTCAGAAATCTCTGACAGTTCTTTTATAAATTATTGTAGTATATATTTTCCCACGTAATTTAGTTACCGAATATAACACACGTTCCAAATATTTCATTATTTCCGAATCGCCCATTAAGTCTATGAAAAAGAAGAATCTGAAAATTCTTCAATTAATAACAGAAATCGGAGTACAAATTGATAAACGATACTGATCGTCAGCTGTGCATTATTCAAATAAATTACTATGTAGATTATTATCGGAATAAAAATCCATTCGATATTCATATTATTCAGAAAGACCAACTATAAATAAGAGATCGACAGAATCGTACGAATTTATTAATAAAATTTTCACGCGCAAAGTTCTGCTGTTTTCGGTACGATCCAAAAATATTCGTTTCGAATATCACTTCGTTTAAGACAGATAACGCAACATCTTGTTGAAATTTTAATGAATCGGACCAAAAAATAAAGTAACCCATTATCATTTGGTATATAAACCATGTATCTGACACAGATCTATAATATTGTTTATATAATCGTCCAAGTCAAAATATAAAAGTAATCTGTTCCCTCGAATGATCTGTTCGGTGTGTTTAATTTTATCACAAAACTATTAGTCGCGAGCACGCTTCCATTAAAGGAGCAGTTTAATAAGAGACAATCCATCGTACGACTGTTATATTTGCTTTGTCATAATTTGTATAATTAATGCGAGTAAAAATTTCGAACCTTCCGCTGTTTAAAAACGGCTTCCGTCGGCTCCTGTTGGCGCATGAAGTAGCACTGTTTGTCTGAAACTAAGAGAAAACGATAATTATTACTTGCAGCAAAGTATAATTTTACCCATTCAATAGCGTGAACCGGCATCATATTTATCTCGGTATCTGAATCGCTTGGTTATTTAATTTTCCTGCTCGTTTATTTCACGTGGTTATTATAATTAATTTGACTGAATTTGCGCCCCGATGAAAAGGTGGATTCCGTTTCCCGGCGCATATTTTCCAATAAATTGGATGTAAATTTGAAAATAAAATCCTGTCAATAATCGTTGAAAGTTATTGCACGTGGTTATGTAAAATCAAATTACATGAGTAATTATATGCCATACGCGGCTTGCCACATAAATCAACATAATTTAACATATTAATCGAGGAATTGTGAGGTACCATGACTTTGTAATTTACATTTGACGAGTGAAGGAGTTCGTTTCATTACTTTGTTGTAAATTGTATATTTATAAACTGGATTAATGATTTCGCGTGTTATTGTCTTACGAGATAACATTTAATAGCGGTGGAAACGCACGAGGTTACTTTATACGCAAGAACTTAATGGCTAGTGCTACTTGACCTTAGTGTAAAATATTTTTTCCTCTCTTCAATGATGTTATCAATAATTGGTGCATACGATTAAATATTTTCGTTTATTTAATAACTGTTTGTTTACATACAATCATTTGTGATTTCTTCTCGAATAAATATCGTATGCTTATATTCAGTTGATTCAATTATGTAGTACGTCCTACATAACAACGAAGAAGCAATTTCGTAAAATAATAATTTTGGTGACATTATCGATGATAAGTATTCAAAAAAAAAAAAGAACAAGTTAATTATGAAAATACAACAGAAAGATATAATTTGTATAATATTTATTTAACACATTGAGCATTTCTGATATGATGAATTTGTGTAACATTCAATATTGTAATTTTGTAGTATATTTTTACATATGTATTGTTTATCTGTCTGTTCATATTACTCTTTATTTGTTGTTTAAACATCAACACATCAATATAGGTTTCAATAGCAACTGAATGATGCCAAGTATAATGTCTGGCATATTGTCACAGGGTTAAGACCAATCTGTGATTTTATGAGAGGGAGGGAGCTGAAATTATATCTCTGGTATCTTTTAGTTCTTTTAACTTTGTACACATTGGGACAAAAGCAAGAATCCTGTTGAGAAAATAAAGTTTTCCAAGCACATCGTTTCGGTCAATTGTGGTAAATTACTCTTCAAAATGTTTATATTAACATCAGTCATTTGTCCATCAATTTTAACCAATTTTCCAATACGTTTCATAGAAAAGCCCCATATTGAGACAGTTTGATGATCTACACCATACTCTTTTTCGTTTCTTGTTATTCGTTAATTCAAATTTTAACCCGTCAAACCAAATGACACTCCTAAAATAATAGACTTACTCATAATACTAGCAAACAGTAGATGTTCTTTTAAATTTTTAGAACTAACAAAAGGTTTCTTTTTCTCTATGTAATTTTTAAAACCCTTTTATTCAATCTTCTCACTGTCCTCTCATGTATATTAATAAGATTAAAATTTTCTTTCACGGCTCGACCTGCTATGGAAGAATCTCTTTTTATTTCACGAATTATCATTTTGTCATCTCTTTATGAAGTTTTTTTTCATCTACTAGATTCAGTTAAATTATGTACTATGCCATGTTTATTGTATATCTTACATACTTTCCTAGCTCCCATAATTGAAGTTTCATATCTGTTTGCAATTTCTCTAAATTTTCAACCCTTATTTCTATCTCTAATTATTAATTGTTAATATAAATATTACGAAACTGATTCTAAACTTGAATCAACCCACAAATATTTACAAATTAATGTTCGACCGATCGATTAAGTCTATGATAAATGCTAATAACAATTGCATGACAATAAAAAAATTAACTAAAGAAGATACAGTGATTGAATGTCCTTTTTGAATTAAGATAGTGGAAATCATAGGAAGCAGAGTTTCGTGGCATGAATCAAAGATTGAGTTAAAAAGGTAATATCCAGTTAGAAGGTTTGATAGATTACATCTTTAATCATGCCACCAGTATTGATACTTAAGCATTGAAATAACGTATTCGTGAATATGCATTGAAGCTGGACTTACCCCGACGAATAATCGTAGAAGTATAAAATGCGATCGATTATGTGTTCCGTGCTCGCGCAAATCAGCGCGAAATAGCACATAGTTCGTTCGGTCGTCCAACATCTCGACGCGTATAATTAATTTCAGAGAATTTAATCAGATACAGAAAGGATTCCCCGATTTTCGCCCTCTAATAAGCAATGGATCGAGAGACTGACAAGGTTACCACACGAAGTATTTCACAGTAATTTTAATGAAACTCGCTAAGTGGACAAGGATCCCAAAAATATTTCAAAAATCTCTCGTGCTTTGAATCTGGTCGCTTATCTTCCTTCATTAGACTCTGTTTGAGTTTATACAGAGAATAAGAATCCATCATCGTTTCTTTCCCACTGATTTCTAAATAATAAAACGATTGGTAAAATTGTTGCGCTGTGCACCATGATGGAATCAATGTGTATAGATTTTATGAAATTGGAGATGGTTAATCATTTTATTCTGTGAAGAAGGATCGCGAGTAGAAGATTTCAAGTGCTGCGCTAACCAATAGATGACACTCTCTATAGGTCGCTTAGCGGTAGGCGTTACCAAGGGGGCGTTAAAAATTCTAACCAATAGGAACCGCATTCCTTTCAGACTTGTACACCTGAACTTTGTGCTATACATTGCAATAGCGATAGAAAGCGCGTACAACACGGACTACTCAAAGAAATTCCACGCTTTGAGTAAATTTTTTTGTAAATTTCTCAATTCAACTAAAAGAGAATAATCTTTACAATATTGATTCACACTGTTTTTATATTTCATGGATTCGATCAGTTTGTCGACTCTATCAATCATTCACCGTACATTATTGATTCGATGGTGTGAGATTGTCATTTGTTTCGGTAGTTACAAAGTTTCTTAACTTTTTGAAGGATACTGGCAAGTATTAGTACGTCTAGTATTTACGTTATCTCAAACACTATCTTCCAGAAAGAACCATTAAAATTACGAATAAATATCCATAGTTAAATCTTCCAGTAATTGGATTTGATGGATCTAATATCTCAAACGATAAACAATTCTACGAGAATTCTAACGACTCTACGGATATTTATAAATCATCGATAACAAAGAAAAAAAAACGATTGGCGATTCCGGGAATGTTTATTAAATGTCGATAACAGTGTACAAATAGTTTCAACGTGACTTTGAACCGAGTTCAAGTAATAGCTCGAACGGACAGTTCCAGGTACTGGTACAATAATGGTCGCTTAAATTTAAGTAAATTGGGGGTTGGTGTTGAAATTATCACGAAGCAGGTAGCGACTTTATTCCAAGAATTGTCTCGAGCTCGAGTCTCGAGGGCCTCGACAAGAAAAGAAAATAAACACAGTGAAAGTAAGCGAGAAAGAAATAGTGTGCAGAGTAAGGACAGTCGATCTCAAACATTTCAAAGGAACGCCGTACGCGCTACGACGAATCGTTCAATTACAATAATTAAAATTTTTCATTTTCTCACTTTATCTTTTTCATAGCTGTATCAATGAATTGGCGAGATTCTCCCGATAAAAATGAGTACAAACACGCGGTAAATCGGATCGTATTTATTCGCAATGATTTTAAATAAAATAATAGCGACGAACGAAAAATTTCTCCGATTTACGTTGTGTTTGGATTCGTTTCAATCGGGAGGGCCTCACCGATCCGATGACACGATTATTTATAACGACGGTGGTAGTGGAAATTGTATAGATTAAAATTTTCGTACTTGTATAATTCGTAATAATGCGTGATCGGCACTCTGTTACTTATTTATTCACTGCCTTTGTTCATAGGATCGGATTACGCTTAACTCGAGATACTGAATAGTGGGGAAATGGTGGGGATGGGCCATTGAAATTTAGGTGAGACAACCCTATTGAATTTAAGCGAGCATTATTGTATTCGGTATCGTCGGGATCAGTACCTCCGTTTCGGTTTCTTTTTTCTTCCCTCGATTCGTGTGATGGCGATCGTTGCCCGGGGATCACCAAAGACATTTTTCATGATGGAGTTCGGTATCGCATAAATGCGGGTAATCGTAGCGGGTCGATGCGAAACGATCCCGGGAACATTGATTCGTAACGACGGAGCGTCGAATTCGGAGGAATTATTTTGTTAATTGATACGGCGCGGCGTAGTGTATGGATTGTGCTCTCTGAAATGATCATTTGTAGGCCACTATGCAAGGCTCGGTTGAATAATCCTTTCGTTTGGTACGTATAGTTGAATGAAACGACTGTTGAAAATACGGCGTTCAAAATAATTCGAGAATCGATGCTGAATGACTTTAACTTAGCAAGGCACTTGGAAATTCAGGGAATTCATCGGGCTCTATAAATTAAACACAGAATGTTGAATAAAATACGCAACGGGGATATTAATTAAATGCGTAATAATCTTCATGTTCCATGGAATTTAAAACATTTTTATACAGAATCGCGACTCTCTGATTGTTTCGGTATGAATTGTGACTATACAAATGATTCGATGATTGAAGTAACAATGATTTCTTAATTATAATTGATGAAAGGATCGGCGAAGAAAATTAAATAATAATTATTTAACAAATTAAATGATTATCGTTAATTGTAATAATATTTAAAAACATTCGATAATAATCATCAATGGTAATAATATTACTATTAATTATGGATCAGTTACAAGTGGATTATTGATTATACGAATGATATGTTTTGATGTATGGTGTTCCATTTAAAATGAAATACTCTCATTTTGAACATAAACTTAAGAGAGTATGCGTAAATTATTGTTCTAGATTTTCGATTATTAATTTCATTGAATATATTCGAATTTTATAATAGTTTGATATTGGTCTACTTTTATACTTTATAAC
Source organism: Ptiloglossa arizonensis (assembly GCF_051014685.1). Classification (NCBI taxonomy): domain Eukaryota; kingdom Metazoa; phylum Arthropoda; class Insecta; order Hymenoptera; family Colletidae; genus Ptiloglossa; species Ptiloglossa arizonensis. Next base: position 12,427,251 of record NC_135055.1, read on the forward strand.
TTCGTATTAAAATAGTGATTCGTTTTTATTGATCGCTACCAAAGTCCACTTAAAAGTCCATTTATAGTTTTATTATTTGTTGTACAATCTTGCAAAGGTCTCGATCAATTGAACAAATATTCAAACAAAAATTTCTTCTTATTAGCACGTTTTTAATAGCCATACAATATTTAGTTTCACATTTCGAGGTTGAATCAAAATTTGAATAATAATTTTATTGTTTCTGCAATTCGCATGAACTGTATGCTTAATTGGCTTGTTTCGTGCGTTCAATTTACAATCGCATTATAATTCTAGTAGAAAATATTGTTATTAGCAACATTTCGATTGCACGTTGGTACTGATTATATAAACATTTACGACATTTTCCATAATTTCTCTTGTAATGGAAGATGGCATGAAAATAACATTTTTAAATTTTGAATATTGCATAAATTGTGGTAAATAAAAACTAACCACTATCTAATTTACTTTGAAACTGCATAATTTTTTATTACGTCAGATAATTTCTAGAATATTCTCAAAATTGAAAATTGTCATTTGATAGTTTAGTATGCTGCGTCAGCTTCATATTCATGCATCCTCCCTTTGAATTATGTCTCTGACTGTTCTATATACGACTTATTTCATTGTTTAGAATTAGTTTTGTATAATATATTACTTTGAACGTCTAATCTGATTTTGCTTTGACGGATTTGTAATTTAACTAAATTGACTAGTGTGAACCAATTGAATTCACATTGCATGTAAACTTCGAAAATGAATTATTAAGAATTCAATCGATCATCGACAATCATCAATTCTTAATCTAATAATTTTATTTCTTCGAATATAATTACTTCTTGATTTGATAATAATATGCATTGACTACGGGAGTAAACATTTTTAATAATGTTTAATTATTTATGTTAGTATATAATTACACATACTAGATATTTAGCAACTACAACTCCAAAAGGTAGAGTCTGCAATTTTGCAAAATATTCTCGTTCCACCGGTAAGGATGCTTAAAATTATACGAAAATGGGAAAACTTTTAAACCAATTGAAGCTAAAACTTGTTTTCGATAAAAAATTATTTTATTCAATTATTTAAGTGTAAATTAAAGTAGGGCTGCACGAACTGATCAAAATACCCACCAACAACCTCGATGCACATTTTTGGATGGTGCAACACAGATTGCATTCTCTAGCCCTCTTGCACTCGTCACAAAAATGCATCAGAGTTGTCTTTTGAACGAACAGGGACAAATAAGTAAAAAAAAATGTTATCTTCGTATTTTATTCTTTAGTTTCGTATTTCAATCTCCTCGAATACTGTTTTTACCCCATTTGCCATGTTTATCACGATTAAAAGTTATATAATTAAGGGGCCAGTATTTTGTGCAATAATATGAATTAATTTAACGCTATTGTACCCCATGTTTTACTTTTGTACATTATTATTACCCGTGTTGTTCTCGCTATTTATCATAGCGATTGTAAGAGCAACGATAATAATAAATTAAGCACGTTGTTTTATATTACGTGCTAGTAATTTATTACGATTAATTAATAGTGCATATTAATGAATCGTAATCATATTTCAAAACCCGATGCGATACATTCAGAATTTTGAAATTAAATATTATTACATTAAATGTAGCTGCAACTACTTTCAGAAGTGTTTTCATTGAATAAAATAAGTTAGACTCTTGTATTTTTCCACAAATAAAAATGTTTAGATTACTTAAAATATTTAAAGAAATGTGATATTAACTTTGACACGCGTATCTGTAATTGTGTAGTTACAAAGATACGAACGCGAGATGAAAAATTCTAATAACGTTTGGTAAACAAATTTTCACAAATTGGAAAATTCTTGAAAATTATCGATAATAAATATATAATAACCGTATCGCTATTATCGGAGAAAAATTAACGTTTCCCCCCGCAACGATTTACATATTATTCTCATCGAGGAATATTTATGAAAAACAGATAGCACATTAACGTTTCGGTGCATTGCACTGTATGAAAAATATTACTATCTTTTACGATATTTTAGTTCGCGTGTTTACGTATATCTTGTGTAGTCGAACGAATTTTAACGCGTTGCACGCGTGACTTTCGAAAAATGGACGAAACATCGTGCCGTGTGAGGTGGTAAATTGCAGAATTACATTTCAATAGAAAGTTAAATGAAAACAGTTACAAATATAACAATAAACCTGTAAATATTTCAATACCGAACGAAACACTTTCGCAATCGTGTGACGTGAAAAGGTGAATTAAGCTGACTTTATAAAAAGTCCAACGAGGACTTTACAATACAATACAATATACTGCCACAGTCTTTTACACTGCTGCAAATTTTCATCCCTTTATTTCACGTAATTCGTTGTTCGCGTTAAACTCTACACATTTCTGCGCGTTTCTTTATACAACGTAACGAATTGTAGCGCATAATGAATTGACAATTTATTTATACAACATTTTATACAATGTTGATCCTCTTGTGAACAATTTTCTTATTAATGGGGAAACAAAATTTTTCTTTATTTAAATAGTAAAAATTCTCTTTCTTCTAAATTAAATGTTCCAATTAATCCGTGATGACACTTCAATTTGTTTCACTCGTTTATTGAATGGGTCCATAATGGACCAAAATACACTATACTTACAAAGTATAATACATCTCTAGGAAAGAAATAATTTCTGAGATAAAATTTTGATAAATAAGACAACCTTTTTATTTCTCTAATTATTTCTCATTTTTACAAATTACACGAGCGATTTCCAATATTTTTGAATGACGTTTCCATAATAAAAAAAATGTTTACCTTCAAAATAACTAATAAATATACAATGATACAAGCAAGCCTCCATGATCAATGCATTGATAGAAAGATTTAATTGTCTAAATTTTTCAGCTTGAAAAATTTTCCTTTCATTAAACTGTAAAATGTTCGTCACTTTGAAAAACCTTGAATTAGAAACTCGATTGTAACAATTATAATTGATCCAATGAAAAAATTGAAACATAACCTTCATTGATCGATTTGCTCATAAATGGTAATAATTTTTAGTTCCGCCAAAATTTGTCAAAATACCATGAGTTCCTAAACGTTTTTTTAGTACGAAAACACGTGTAAAGCTGACAGTCACAAACTAAACTACAAAACGTGTATATAATGCAAAGTGTTTATAACACTCCGCCAAATGGAGAGGTTATGTTTATATTTAGCTTGCGCGTTGCTGCGTTCCATCTAACCCTATGTTGTTCATTATTAGCTACATTGTTAGAAGCGCGAGCCAAATTTGAAACTGACGTCTTTGAAATTGAAACGTCGCATTTCTTGTGCGTGTGGTGTCTAACACCATGTGTTGGTGGTGATATGTTTATATAAATTTCTACGAATAGATGGTTTAATATTATCCATTTCTTTGTAGACTTACTGTAACAAACAAGTCGCGATTCGATGTTGGAAACCTGGAATATTTGCATAACCACATTGGCTGCTTTGCTTATCGGCATTTATTTTTGTCTTATCTTCGGTTCACTGCAACTATATATGCTGCAGTTTTACAAATTTCAATTTCTCAACGATTTCGTAAATTTATCTTCGTGCTTCGAATTTCGTAGTACTCATCCATCGTGTGTTGCTCCAATTTTTTTAACAACAAATGCTTCGTTTCGATAAAAAAAAAAAAAACTAAAAACGAAGATCGAAACGTAAGTCTTTCTTTTCATTACTTTTTTGTATCAATTAAATTGAATTGACAAAAACAAAAATACTTTTGAAAGGGTAAGTGACTTTCAAGAGTGATTTAAAAGGATAGAAAAAATAGTAGTTCGGTAGAGGTGTGAATCGATACGCTCGAAAAATGAATAAACAATAACTTCTTCTACATTTACTAAATTTTACATTAAATCTGAACCGTCGCAAATTTCTTTCACTGGAAAATGATTAAAAATAAAGTCCAATAATTTTCTATTTTCTATTCATCGAAATACGTGCATGCAAACACTTTGAACCAAATTAGAAACACTAATCTTTTCGTTCACACGTCAATGAATTGTACAAAAAAAAAAAATACACAACCCTTTGTACGATCACACTATTGGTATTTAAAAAATCATACACAAATTTCTATACCAAAGATGACCAATTGTGCGTCGAAACATCGTAACGATTCTCATACTCGGTTATCTGTTTTCTTCGGACGTTTGAAATTCGCGCTCGAACAGATGCAACTATGCAACTATCGATGATCCTCGATGATGAAATCTTCGCAGAGACGCATCGACGTCGTCGATCGCGGAACGATCCGTTATCCCGAGGGAAACGTCGTTGAATCTCGTTGACGAGCCGATCGCGTGGACGATTTCACGGAAAGCAGGCGCGTTTCTCGCGAAAGCCCAATCGTGACCAGGAAGAGCCGGATCACAGCCATTTATCGTGCGCGCGTAATCTAATTGCGTACCGGGCCAGCGAACTGTTTAACATTAAACCGATTGCACGGTTCACTCGGTGTCTGCGGCGACGGCGGGCGGACACACGTGCGTGCGCTCGTCTAAACGGATTGACCCAAAGAAAACCTGTGAAATGACATAAATAACGGAGGCATGCACACCGTGTCGACTTACGTAACGAGGATACCGTGTCCGCGGGAAAACGTGGGACGAAGAAACGCTTTTAATCGGACCGGGTATCCTGGAGAAATTCGACTCGAACGAACGAACAACTCGATGTTAGAGAACTTCCATTCTTCGAGGCCTTTGTTCGATTTTTCAATTTCGTTCACCTGCACGGGCTATCGAACGTACATTCTTCGTTATAAATAATCAGCGATTGTGAGTGTTCTTACACGAGTGTTCTTACACGATTTATGAGATAGGGATATTTTGCAAGGTAGCTATAAATAATTGGAAATCGATTGTAGCGTTAGTGTAGAAGAATGTATCAAATGGTGGGACACTTTTAGAAGATGGTCAATCTACCTAAATATCGTGTATTGGAATAGAAGAATGGAGAATGAGTTCTGTTGGAAGAAGGGTGATCTTTTTATATTTCTTGTAGTGTTGGAATAGGAGAATGGAAAATTGTAAGGCCATTTTAGAAGATGGTTAATCCTGAATCTTGTGTAGCATTGGAATAAGGAAATGTAAAATGGTGGGGATTTTTTAGAATGTATTCAATCCCTTCAAATTTCATACAGCATTAGAAAATAAAATGGTATTTGTTGGTTCAAAGGAGAATTGAAAAGATTTACAGAGAAATATCAGATTGAAAAGAAGTTTCTTACAAAATGTTTCTGGTGAGGCAATTACAGGAACTTGTAAATGTTTATCAGTAAATTCCATGTCTCTTTCTATTTTTGTCCGTTTGTACAAATTCTGTCATTCTCGTGTCAATTTATACTTTTTCCAAACGTGTTTTCTCACTTTATTTCAAATCATATTGTCGTGAATACTTATTTCTCACAAAACAGTTGAACGTTCACAATGACGTTCAATTTGTGACTACAAGTAAGAGATTGAATCTTTTCTGTATCTCAAAACATAGTTTTGTACACACTGTTCAATCTTCATTGAATCGAACCTTTCTTATTTTGATAAAAAATATGAACGATCGTTAGCATTACAAGCAATGTGTAATTGCTAATTATTAATTAAACGCGATTGTTCTTTGTCCTACATAATCGAACAAAAATTGTCGAGCAACGCGGAAGAGTTACGTATTAATCGATTCGTACATCGAAAGAAAAATGTTATTTTCGATGTTAAATTAATGAAAATATTATCGTAGGTGTGTTGTAATAAATTTCTTTCTTAAAATGAACTTTTCGATCTTCCTACGGATGTGTCAGAGGAAGGGAATCGTTTTTGCAGGAAAGATAGAGTTGTTCGTTCGAAAGTGCAAAGGGAACGTTACGAAATAAAGCGGTGGGTGAGAAGCAAAGGTCAGCTGGGCGCATCGTTGCACGCTTCATTTGCGAGAAACGTGGAATTCCTGTTCTCTTTCTTGGTCGAGATTAATGGGTACGAGTTTTTCTTGCCTTCGATCATTCTACGGATCGAATGTCTTTAATTTGCGGCCTGATTTCTGAAATAAATTGATGGCGAACGGAGTATGGTCACCTGTACGTCCAAGGTGTATCATTAATCCGATCATACGTTCGTGCGTTGTTTTAGGTAGCGATCGAAACGATTAAGAAAAATTCTTTTCGAAAGTTTCGCTATTGACTGATTTACTCATTGGAAATGGCAAGGGTGGAAGAGAAATGTTTCGTACTATTGGGTTGTTCGGAAAGTCGTTTCGTTTTCTTTTTTTTCCGTGAAAATGAAACACGATTTTTTTAGACTGTATAAACATTTTCGTAAATTATATATTCTCCATTTTGGAAAAATGACTTTTCGAACCAACCCAATTCTGAATACTCGATAGAATCTACATCGTGGAAACTAACAGGAAGGCACGACTGTTGGGGAAGAAAAAATGAAGCGAAGGAATTGTTTAGTAACGAAACACCTTTTTCTTGTTTCGTGTTTACGATTGTAAATCTCGTGACAGAATAATTCAAAGACAACTTTTTCTTTTATAATTCCCGTGTCCCACATCTTTTAGGTTGTCTGATTGCAACAAGTAATTAAACCGCTCTAAATCTTTCTTTCAGTGCCGTGATTGCTTTCAAGATTCGTAGCACGTGGTAACTGATAATGGTATATCAAGTTCTTAATGTTGCACTTAATCGTAATGGTCGCTCGTGAAACATACCGCGAATAAACCCTTAGACTTTTAAACTTTTGAATAATATTGCCAGGGACACTATAAAATAATAGGTGCACACTGGAACTATTGAATATTTCTATTTTTAACGCGTAATTTGAGCAAATATCGAGAACATCGGTAGATGGGAACAACTGGAGTGGCAATCAACGTGTTACTAATGGCATTTTTTGTACCATACTTTTTCCGATACCACGCACACGTTCGTGCAAATTTTACGTCACTTTCATCATTGATCACTTTGCGAGTTAGAATTATCTGGCACTTTTGTTTCCACAGTTAGCACAGATATATATATTTATAGTTTCCCTTTTTTAATAATTGCCTTTAATCTTGTTTGTCTCTCATAGGAAAAAGAATTTAAATCTATATTATAATTTTATTATCTAGAAATATGTCCTGTACCTTTTTCATACTTTTATCATTTTATTTGGCTTTCAAATATCGAGTGTTACCTAAAATATTATGATTGACCAATTATGTTTTCGTATGTGACTTATAAACTTAAAATTTCAATTAATTATTATTTTCATCTGCATAAATGTAGACATATGTTATAATTATTTTGAATCTTTCGAACGACTTTGATAAGAAAACCATACCGTAGATTATTATTTTCTGTTACCGAAGAGAAGTGAAATAATATGGTAGGAAACGTTATAAATAAAGCTTACGAAGATTCCTACCAAGATGAAAATTAATTATCTAAAGATTTTACGCAGAAATTAGAGATTTGTTTGAAAGACAAATCGTAACTCAATCGTTACAATATTCTCCATTATTATCGATGACCTTGTTCCGAAACACGAACAGTGGCTGAGATTGAAATTTCCATTTTCGTTAAAACGTTTCAACTAACAATAATACGTGTCGTAAAACACAACATAATCTCCGGTAAAATCAAATACGAACTTTATCCATTGTCGGTTTTCCACCAATCAAATAATATTTCGAGCAATACCCAACTACAAAATAGTAGAAAAAATAACTAATTTTGAATATTTCCTTCGAGTACATAAATTTAGGAAAAATTATTATAAAGAGTATCTGAACGAGGGAGGTTCGAGTAAAACTTTTCGTTCCTTTGAATACTCATAGAAACATCGATATTTTTATTCGAGTAAAAATATAATTTACCATAAATACAAAATTGAATTTGGTGTTATAAAATGGTAATTATTTTCATTTATTATATATACAGAAATTTACTAAAACGGAGCCTCCCAACCCTATTTAAAATATCTGGTTGTCCCACTAATGCGGATTCTACCGTATAATTAAAATATAGATTCTCCGTATCCTTGAAATACTTTTCAAACTATTAACACACTTTTCTAAAAGAAGATGCGAATTCGCGTGCTCCAATTGGTTTGAAAACCGAGCTTCCGCGGCAACCTAATATAAATTGACTGTTATACGAGTAACAGAGTGATAAGTGTGCAAAAGGATTCGCGATACGAAGAAAACTCGTTCGAAACATCAGCCAAAAATCTGACTCCGCTTAATTCACGATGACATCTCGTTTTTCAACTGCGATCGATCATCGAGGTCTTGCCAGCGCCTTGCTACGAAAACTTTGGCTAACTCTACGATGAAACGGTTGCCACCGATTGGGCGCCACGTTTCGCCAAAATCGTGCCAATGATCGTCACGACGCATTCGGAAATTCTCAACGAGATCTCGAGTGACATACATTTCGCTCCATTTTCATTAGCACGCTGAAACGAGATTCGGAACGCACTCGGACCATATTCTGACGAAAATAATGCTTCGTAAAGCTCGTTGATTTGGCATCGAAGGAGGATCGATATTTGCAAAAAGAACAAAAATTAACGAGGTCGCGAAATTATTTTTCGAAGGACGAATCGCGTTAATTTAACCCCAATTGAAATTTATAATTTTCTAAATTGATAAATTAAAATTTTCGCCCTGTTACAGTGTCGTATAACTTGTCCAATTAGGTTTAATCGGTATCGTGAAATATTTTCTCTAATATTTAATTTCGTTAAAATTCTCGTAATGAAAAGTGTGCATCGAAAGTACATTTAATATGCGTAATTAATTTTCTACCTTCGAAAGGTAGAATAAATTATATTAAAAGTCTTTGTTTTAGTTCGTTATTTTGAATGGAGAATTTTTGTTACGGGGCTATATTTTTTATACTGAGAAATATATCAGACATCATTTTTTAAACGTAAAGAAGCATAAAGTATTATAGATTTTGTACGTGCAGTGTATTGTATCATGTGCAAGCAGTATACCGAGCAAGTCATTGTTCAATGATCGCCAATTATTAATTCGAAGTTTCGAGTAATTGAATACTTGGCTAATAAGTACTTTAGTGATAATGCTAGATTCGGTAATGTTCGTTTCCGTGGAAACGTTTGTTGTCGCTTGTAAATGTTTAATATTTCAAACTTGATGACGAACAAGAATTGAACGAAATACTTAAATTGCAATTTACCACATTTACTAACTTTTTTCTCTGTTAATATTTAAACCGCTGCCGACACTTTAAGCCATTAGCAACTATTTATTATACTTATTGTACACAATACAAATGATGTGGTACGACAGAACATTGCTTGAAACTTTATTCACGAACAAAAAGAAACTTTTACGAGTGCAAAAATTATAGACTACAGGATTAACTCTCTTTCAAATACGAATTAGAGTTCGCGAAATTACGATATTACGTACATACGTATTTCTACTTTGTTTTCCTTATTCGTAAGTATTATTAGCAAATGTAGTTCTTAAAAACAAACTTTATAAAAGCTTTTCTAGAATTTCGCTTTGCATTATGCAAACACACACGGAGAACATAGCATGTGACACGTTGCATTACTATCGTCTATGATTAATGTTTCAGCGAGACGAGTTACTCGTCTTATTTCGGGACAAGTATTCACAGAGTGAAGTTTGTTTTAACAGAGAATAGTACTATTGTATTACAGGTATTAAGTAACTTAGCGACTCGCAAAAATCAAGTGTGGTCTTTTCTAAAGAAAATTATTGCAAATTAAAGTCGATGGAAAACCGAATAGAAATTTAAACGTATTAATTGAAATACTCGTAAATTAAGTTTTATAAGAAGTTAATAAGTTGTACGTTTAGAATTTCTTTGAGTGTCTCAACAGTATTTAAAAACGATCGTTTAATTGCAATAAGTTGAGTGTTGTCGCGTTTTCATTGTCTTGACAATTCTATCCGAATGATAAACATTGATTGACATTAATTTGTAAAACTACCTCCAGAATAATTTTACACGGATCATTATCAACAACTGCTTCTAAGATTTCGATATTTATCATTTTCAGTCTCTAATGCCATCTGAATAGCTTTACATTGTTTAAATCAAGCTTGGACTTCTCGTATGTTAAATAAATTACAATCATATTTTGTTGGTACTAGAATTCAATCTAACGTGCAAATTCTTCTTTCTCGAATGTAATATTTATTCATTTAACCCCCTGTTCGACCCACAGGTTCTCTTCAGAATTAAATAAACACTACTCTTCCTATTATATTAATCTAATCTTCTCCTAACGTTCAATTTATCGTTTTTGTTTTCTCAATTCGGATTTAAACTAGTATCGACCCTTTGAATCGTTAACGGTTGGTTACTATTGGTTAAGTGGTTGTCCTTAGATATTTTTCCAGATACGAGTATCTTTGAATAGTTGTACTATCTTACTCGTGTTATCTCGTCTATCGAGTGCTTCGTACAAACTGTTAGGTATTCGAAGCTGTGAGTGAAGGGTTTCCGTGTTCCCACAGCTGAGGATTATCTGTTCGATTGTTAACTTTTAATTACACGTAGGATAATTGGGTACTGTGGTATTCTTGAGTAGGTGCTTTTGACCAAGTGTCCTATTTTAATTCGAGTAGACTTCAGTTGACCCAATCCCTCGAGGTTCTCTATCGGTGATCGTTTGTAGAAACGATTAATCATCAACGTACGACATTTTAATGTCCTTTCCATTTTCAATTACGTAGATGTTTTTTGTTTTTTTTTCAAATCTTAAAGTGAAATCGATGATTCGTGATTTGCGATGTTTCTAGTTGCCTGTTTAACGTTTACGATGGTATCCACGAGATAATGTTATTCTTTGGCCATTGCTTATTATATGTGTACAAGTTTCTCGTATTATTTTCAATTACTCACTTTGAACTCGTAAAGAACAATCAGCGGTACGTCCCGATCGTTCGCTACGTGAAATTACAATATGCATTGTACGTAACTTACATGACTTCGTCCAGCGTTTCAACATCAGGCGAACACAAAGGGACGATTCTTGTGTCATTAAAGGCTCGTCGATGGCGTTCTTAAATTAGCGACATCATCATTTTTCACTTCCGTGGTGCTGTGCACGTGCCAGCATTTCTCGAACAACTTCGCGCGGGCAAAGTTTGTGAAGTAGACACTTCGTAAATGCAAATTTTTGCTGCAAGCTCTAATTAAAACGCACAAGTTTTACGAACACGCGAAGAATATTCCGCCCGATGGTTCTGCGCAGTTTTTGACACAATTCGCGAAGAATACTTGATCGTGGTGCTGCGGTGCTCGTTAGGTCGCGCTGAAAATATTTGGGACCATTATTGTATCAAGTTTGGCTAATAAGTTTGTTCGAATTTCGAACACGCATATGCGCTGCATTGCCCTTGAACGTTTCCTACAAGCTTCGATTGCTGTGCACAAATCGAATCCTACTCGTATAAAAAGTATCGGTCGAAAAGTTTATTTTCGTTTCCTTTATGTACAATAATTGTACAAATTGCGATGTTACAACTTCAATGTAGCATTTTGTTTGCTGGTATTATCCTTTGGAAAAAGGAAGGAACAACGAAGAAGTCCTTTTAAAGGTGTCATTCATGCGACTGAACTTTTCCTCCATTGATTTACTTCTTCTTTCATACTTGTATTCCTTTCTACTTTCCATGGACCATTGTTTCTTTGTAGACTTATTTTTCATATTCTTTGCAATTTTTGCACAGTGTTCAGCAGATCTTACAGAGGATCATTTCTGCGGATCTATCTGGTTGCAAACATTATTTTTATTTGCATTCGTTAAACTCATTCTTCAATTGTCTCGTTTAGTGGATACAATACGAATATTGTCTTTGAGTTTACCGTTACATTTTTATCTTATACTACTGCCTTTACGTTCATTGTAACAAACAATTTTGATCCCTTTATTGTCCACTGTCATCGATGAGTCCTCAATCATTGGAAGAACTTTTAAGCTTACACAGGATGTTTCAATATTAAACAATCATCCTGTACCAATATGTTCTAGAAATTGAAAAAAATGATATAAACGTAACCTCACAAGTGCTTTATTAAATAATTTATATCCAAATGGTAAAGTACAAATTGTCAAGGTATTTTGACATTTTTAAACGATGATTAATACGAATTGTACGGATTACAATCTCAAGTAATATACACGCGTAAAATAAATTAGATAAATATTAACGATCTATTGATAGATCGTAAGAAACTCGTCAGTGTTATTTTCTCGATTAACATTGTCTTCGCGAAGAACGTACTGTCACAGTTTCGTTCTTCAATTTGAAAACATTCTATAGAAATATTCAAACAAAATATTCACAAAGTGTAAAGAAAAACTGATCGACCCTCGTCGTTCGCGCGATTAATCGTATCGCAGGATCATCGAAGGGATATTTAGCACGTGACAGAATTTCCCGGCTAAATGATCGAATGCGCGTCGACTCGGTATAACGAAAATCACTGTCGACTACCAACAGATGGCAACGATTGCACAATCCTCGGCAATCAGATTTACGCAATTGTGCCTTGAGTTTCGATTTTTCTAATGGTATCACGATAGCGGCTATAAATCACTTCAATTAAAACTTCCATTACCCAAATAAGAACGTGCTCGTGGACGCGATGTGCAAATTTTCGATGAAATTAAACGAGAGCGCCAAGTCGCATCGAGTCCGGCGCGTTTCAGTCGTAAGTCTCTCTAATAGAGGCCATAGATGTAAGAATTTATCGTACGAGAGTCGTAAGTGCATCGATTTGCAACGATGGTCGTACGTCAGCGCCGTACTGTCATTTAACACGAACGTGTCGTGAGATACTTATACAATAACCAGAAACACTGCATAGTTATCGTTTAAACGATCGTATCGATAAAAATTCTATAACGATTTCTGGAAATTCTGATACGTTCGTAAAAATAATTTGAAGTATTGTTATTGGTCAATGTTGGCGAGTCTTCATCTTCCTCGACTCGCTTATTTATAGTTTTCGACCATCGTGTTTTAATTCTCCTCGGTGCAAGTCGATAACAATTTTTTAATAATAGATATTACTAACGATACGCACCATAGAGGAGCAGAATACAATGCACGAAAGCTGTGAGATGAACAAAGACACACCGATATCGACTAATAACAATATTTTGACCAATAACAGTAACACGATAAATAGTTTGTGGTACCTGTAAGTTCCAGTATTGCTCTCCAGTCGCAATGAAAATTGTTCCATTTATCGATCTCAGCGCCCGAAAAATATTATTTTATTATAATTAACGTAACTACTATTACATAACGTACATCGCAACGTAGCGACGAGCATAATACATTTTCAATATTATACATTGACTTTTAACGTCTCTCGAACGGTAATATCGATGAAAAGTCCTCAACTTGTTTCACAGTGTCTCGTTGCGTCCACAGCCCCGATAAATCCCGGTTAGGTCGCTTTCCAGTCGCGTCGGTCCGCGGGAAAAAATTCGCTCCAATCACGAAGCCGACGTTCCAGCGTCCGGCGTCCATTAAATCGCGCGCGAACGCAAGAAACCGTACCTTCGTCCGGCAAATTTCCGGGAATATTAATCGAGACCGGGCCGGTCGCATCGGTCCGGCGCGCTCGAGTCGCGGTGTTGATGGAGCCGGGGTTCACGTGGCAATTATTCAAACGCTCAACGACCGCTAATAATCCCACGGCAATTTGGTCCACGTAAAAACCGTTATATATATATATAAATATTTTTTTTTTCTTTTTATTAGCACGATACGTGGGTCCCGCGGTATTATCACGTACCGTCGCGTTATCACGGGGCGGTGTGGTTGTAGGGTAGGGGTACCGGAGCGAATCACGCGAGAATCGCGCGGCCCCCGTGCACGCCATCGCGCGTATCCGCGTAGAAATCGCGCGGACACATGTCCGCTCGGGCCTCGTCGGCGCGGATAATTACGTGTGTAGCACAGCTGCGTTTCCACGGTGCGCACATGGCCGCGACACGTGCGTGCGCGCGGCGTTCACGCATCGGGACGCGGGCAATAAATACGGCTGGTAGATAAGGGGACGGTATCGTCAGCTGATATCGGTCGTGCATCTCGGGTGTACGGAATCGAAACGACGACCGCGGTCACGGAGCGGAGTAGGGGAACGGGGAGTGGAGGGGGTAGGGGGCTATAGGTTGGCGTTAAGGAACCAACGATGCGGCCCCGTCGAATAAATCGCGCGACGCGCTCGCGGGGCCTCGCGCTTCCGCGGACGCTGATTTATGGCGGAGGAAATTGTGATAGCGCCGGCCAAGGGTCCCGTACCGTACGTACGGTTTTCCATCGCCGGACAAGGAATTCCAATTTAGACATCCGCGGTTCCGTGTTCTTTTTCGCGCGATCCCCGCGCTCATGCGGGACACCGTACGCTGGAAAACGCCGCGCGGGTAATTTATGCGCGCGGGTGCGCGCTCGATGAGCCTATACGCGATTAGACACGTCGTTGCGCAACGATGCCGGATTATTTTAGAGCGAAAACGCTCCCGGTGCCGATGACGAATGCTCGCTCGCTCGCTCGCTCGCTGCGTACGGAATTTTTTCTCCCTTCTTTTCTTTTTACGCCGATCCGAATCCGGTACCGCGCGATTCCGCTCGGATTTTGATGCGACTCCGTGGCTAGACGGGCATCGAAGGATATCGGATTTATGGCCGGCCGCTATGCGTAGGCACTCGATTTCTCACGCTAATGCGTCGGAGCATTAAACCGAAAAGTACCGCGGAATTCTCACGCTCGAGAGTGTACGGTTAAAGCGGTGCCTCTTTTTTGCGATGGTACTTCTGGTGCTACAGAATGCGAAGGTATTTCGTTAATTATCGGTCGTGTAGAGATAGAGCTACGACAAGAAATATCTTCCTGGTTCTTGGATCTTGCGAAACCTTTACGTTCCTTTTTTTCCAAACAACGTTTCGAAAACAACGCAAGTGACAAATTTCGGTAACGATAATTCGTGATTTCGAGATTCGTTAGTTCGCGGGGTAATCTGAAAGTTTCATTTTTGGAATGCTAACGTTACGAGGAGGAAGGTTGAGGGGACAGGATAATATTTCTCACGTGGTTCGATTTTGGGGACAATGGTTTAAATAACGAGAGAGTATTTAACGAACTCTCTTTGGTAAAATTGATGGTGTGGAGATATTGAAAAGTACCAAATGGGAGAGTGAAGGGTCAATCGTTGATGATAGGGATCGCAAGGACCCTAACTGCGTTGATACGATATGTCGATGATAGAGATCGCAAGGATCCTAACTGCGTTGATACGATATGTCGACGATAGAGATCGCAAGGATCCTAATTGCGTTAATACAATGTGGTTACAAAGTAGAGTAGTCAAGTGATACGAGTTTACGAAAATAGATTCCGTTTGACGAATCTACCGATAAATTTACTATGTTTGTACAACGATCGTTTGCTCGACGAGGCAACGACAAATTTCAAAAGACTATCTCTGAGCACGGTAATCATGAATCCTACGTAAGTCTTCTATCGTTTAGCACCCGAGTTAAGGAAACCAGAGTTCTGGCAGAGTTACGTCTACCAGAGGTAGATAAAACGCATCGATATCGATCGTCTCGTTAATCGGAACAATAGTTACAGATATGTAAATACGAGTCGAATTTTTCGTCGTTTCGCCAAATTCGCTTCTCCCTCGATCTTTCGATCAACGAAACGCCTCCAAACTCTCTGCAACGTATCGTACGGTTAACGCACGACGCAAACGATCCCGGAAATCTCGACGAAGCAGTGAGCAGTCCCGGCGACAAGCACGGGAGTGACGTAAAACGAAACGAAACAATAATAATAATAATAATAATGGTATATGCATACGTATATACGACGATGGTTATAAAAACAAAAAAAAAAAAAAAAAAAATGCATTTACAACGAACGACAAGAGCGAAGAGAGTAACGCGAACCGGTACAAATGTTTCTTCTGCAGCAGGGTTGCGGGGTGCAGTTCAGACATGGGAAGTGAGCATTACTGCCTGAGGTGGAACAATCATCAGAGCAACTTGCTGGGTGTGTTCAGTCAACTGCTGGAGTCGGAGTCGCTGGTGGACGTGACATTGGCGTGCACGGAGGGACCTTCGATACGTGCCCACAAGGTAGTCCTCTCCGCGTGCTCCAGCTACTTCCAGGCCCTGTTCCTCGACCACCCGAATCGCCACCCCATAGTCATCCTAAAGGACGTACGTTTCGCCGAGCTACGTACACTCGTCGACTTCATGTACAAAGGCGAGGTAAACGTCGAGTACTGCCAGCTATCGGCCCTCCTCAAGACAGCGGAGAGCCTCAAGGTGAAGGGTCTAGCGGACATGACGAACATCAACGCGGCGGTAGCGTCGAGGGACGAACAGCAACAACCACCGCAACAACAACAACAGCAGCAGCAGCAGCAGCAGCAGCAGCAGCAGCAACAACAACAACAGCAACCGCAGCAGCAGCAGCAGCAGCAGCAGCAGCAACAGCAGCAGCAGCAACAACAACACACAAGCACATCCGAAGGTATACAGCGCGAAACGTCACGGGAGCATCACCGAGAACGCGAAAGTATAAAGGAAGCGAGCAATAAAGAGAGAGACAGGGAAGGGAATACATCCGGTGGCACGGGGGTGCCATCGTGCGGGGTAAAAGAATGCGAGCAACCCCAACAAATCGTAGTCCAACCACCCACCAGCGAGTCCACCGAGGCGGTAGACATGACGGACTGTCCGCCATCGCCCACAAGACCCGGTAGCCCTTGTCCAGGACCTTTGGCCCTCGATCGACCGAGGAGGGACTCCGAAGACGCTGCCAGCCTAGAGGAAACGAGGGGTTCCCTTAGCCCGATCTCGGTGCACAGCGGACCATCGGATATGAGTCTGAGTAACAACACCGGTGGTACGCCCGGTGTCTTACCACTGAACCTACCGCAGAGCCGGCTTCCGTCCCCGCACAGTACAGAACCTCTCGCGGGTCCGTCGGGGTTACCTCCGGTCCAGCAAGTTCCACTTGTGAGTACCTTTGCTATTGCTTTCTAACCTAAGCGTTGCAACATTCATCAGAGACGTATCACCGGAACAATTACCACTCGCTGGTGGCAATCCATCACGGTGAACGTTACTTTGATACCACGTTCAATGAAACTTTCCACACTACGCGATAATTAACTCCCGTTGATCATCTTCGTCCACGGACAGGGAAATAAATTGCAAATTGATTTCATCCCTTTCGACGCGTCTCGATGGAAATTCTTTTCGTAGCTTTACTCGCGTAGAATCGTCGATTGCGGTTATCGCGCGATCCTTGGTCTTTGTTTCTTCTGTAGCGTTGGCGAAAGGAGATGTACAGATTTTAGAAATTGCAGTAGTTTTTCTTCCGTGATTACAAGTTCGTGTAACTCAAATCGGGTAGAATTTAAGAAGTCACTGGCAAAGTTAAGGGGTCCGAATATGGAGTTCGAAAAAATGGATGTGGCTTTAGTGAGTTTTGAGGAATGATTATAGAGCTTTTAGAGTCACATTCTTGCGAGCTTCTATCTGGAATAGGTTGCTCGATAAGTTTTGTCGTTCGATAAGAAATGGAGCTATTGGGTTCGTCGTTTTATTTTTTGAAAGATGGTACTACTGTTTGATGAACGTTTACAGTTGTTCAAAGTTGAAGTGTGAAGTTTCGTGTAAATCTGTCGACTCGTTCGTATATTTACAGTTGTTCAAACGTTGAAGTGTCATAGTGTTTTTTTACAATGGAGAAAACGACAAGACTTATCGAACAACTTAATAACTGTAACGTCGAAGATCAGAATCATCTTTCAAAAGGACACAGTTAACAGTCGGAGGATTCTAACAGCTTTAATCGCATGTACCACTTTTGTCCCGAATGGATGATGTCCATAATACGTTTGATTGGACGAGCCAAGGGTATAGAGAGAGTTTGAGTTACAATTACGTTTGAGCTTTCAACGAATCTCTCGTTGATCCGATGGAGTGTATTTTTAACAATTTGTGCTTACATTTGTACGACTTTCTTTCATTCTTAAAATTCTGCATATCAATTACCATACTTTAAATTACACGACGATAAAGTGAATACAAATACAGCAGTTTCTCTGCAAATCCTCTTTGACTAGATACTCTCTCTGAACTCTCTACACTCTCGATACTTGTTCTACCAAGCTCTACTTGATATTCTGTTTCAACTCTTGCGCTGCACTCCATTGTCACGAACTAACTGCCCTTAAGAATTCTCACATCTACGCGCGTGTAATTACACACATCGACATCATCGGTTAGCCACATTGATCGCGTTTCGCAAAAATTTTCATTTTTAAAGATCAGAGTCACACTTGGTTCCAGAAGAAACTTTCTCGCCTTTGCAATACCTCGTTGGTAAATTGTACAGTTAATTCGTAATCGAAGAAATTTTTGCAACTTGTCTATGTGCGATCGAAACCATGATTTTGCCAGAATGTAAAAATTAGGATTCGTTATCGTTCGTAGATAATTTTGTGCGTTTTTTTGAATTTATAATATTTGATGTTTAGCTTACATTCCATGGCTCTATTTTCATTGTCGGGTTTTCATTTTTTAATTTAAAAATAAATTAAATCGTTCGATTGTGTAGAAACAACAGAGAACAATTAATCCAACTGTCTACTTCAACGTGCAAAGAATAGAAAATTCATAGTAGTTAATTATCGGATACTGTTAAAGTTTCTTTCAATTATTTTTATATTATTTTTTACGGTGAGAAACATTAAACTCAAATGTTCCTTGTAAAAATGCCTGTTTTTTAAATTTACATTCTGGCTGAACGAAGTATTGCCAAATAAATGTCCTTGTGTGATTGAAACTTTTCTGTTAAAATCCTGTTAACCTTATCATAACCAGAGTTAATTCTTGTAGTATTAAAAGGAGTCGTGACATCATCCAATTCGAACAATTTGAAAACGTTACTAACCCCCATTTCTTACGACCTCCGTCAAATAGAATTGTATCACCGTGTTTAAAAAAATATACGATAGAAAAATAGAAAACATTATAGTTACACTTTTGAAATAGTTACCGCAGAACGGTGAAATTCAACGTAGAGAAAGTAGTACTTTAGTCTTATCTCTGAATCGTATATACGGTGTCCCGGTATCGCGATTCAACTCTTTAGACTTTTAATGAATTCGGTGGTATATCTAAATCTAGATTAAAATCGGTCCCAGTGCATTAATCTGCGCGTTAAACGGCAGAAATAAAACTTACGCGATCGCACGAACGAGAAAAGAACGAAACACGGTTCGAATATCATTTTCAGTTCCCGGTGAAGTGACAAAATTAATACAGTTAACCGATACACCTTCCTCGAACAAATTTCTCTCATCCCTTTTAACATCGTGTAAAAACTAAATACTCACTGGTGTTCTCCGCTGTCCACCCTTCTGCGTGTAACCCCCCACCCCCCTACGGTATCACCCGACGCAGCAAAAATGAAACCAAGTCGCTGTTCGTTTTCCACAAACCCAGCAATTTTATCCAGGGATCGCACATGCAACGGTTTACCTTTGGCCCCGAATTATTTACCAAGCTAATCGTATTTAAAGTTTCGCCAGAACGTTCGGGCTAATGATTTCGTTGCGCCTTACCGCGAGGAGAGTCCATACTTTCCACCGATACCATTCAATTATTACTTTGACGTGTGCTCCGATGTTCGTTTCCAGTCGTTAAAAAAAGAGATGGACTGGGAAAGGTCGACCGAGGATCGGAGCGCGAGCAGCGAAATATCCACGGACTACAGACTCCCGCCAGATCCGGTGAGTGTCTCTCTTTCCATCCACTATACATTCCAATTTATTGACTACTTTTTATTCTCGTACTTTCTCTTTACTCTGCATTTATATATCGATTACGGTTATCGCCAGTATGCCCCCGCACTCGACTCATCTGCAATCGCATATACACGCCGGCATTACCGCGGATTGCGGATGAGCTGATGATGCGGCTCTTGCAAAAAAAAAAAAACAAAAAAAAAAATACACACAAGTGCCTGCAAACTCGTTGGATTTCGATTGCATCTTGTCGTACAAGGTTACGACGGAATCGTTCGTTTGAGCGCTACTCGTTGACCGAACGGGCGTCGGTGACATCGTCGGTAACGATACCTCGAAGGAACATAACACGATCCATTTTATCTATCTATCTATTATATATATTATATATATATACATCTATTATCTATATATCTGTCTATTTTGCTTGTCTATCTATCTGCGCTTATAGATAGACAGGCATGCGTTATATTTCGAGTTCACTTGCATGTGGGTCTATTGCATGCGTGCCCAAGTGCTTTGCTGTTTGCTGCTCTCCCCCGCTAATTTTGAAAGTGATCGTGTCATTAACAATAAATCGCTAGCGGTCCTGATCGAGAGTAGAGTGTGATCGAAGGTTCGATGACAGAGAGACAAAAAAAAAGAAGAGAAAAAAAAAGATAATAATAATAATAATGAAACAGAACAACACGTTCCCCTTGAAGCAATGGGATTTTCGCTTGTAGGGTTCGAAAGATAGTTTCGTCGCAAGTGTTAGTCCGATTGAACGGTAGCGTGTGGTAACCCCTCCCCATCTCCCCTCCGTGAGGAAATTCGCGAACAAAGACGTGGAAACGTGCTCGTAGGAATCGTCGTCGCCCCTCTCCCTCCCTCGACGTTGCGCTACGATTTTTCCATGATCCTGTATCGCGAGTGTAGAGTCATCGCGAACTATAGTCTCGACCGAACGCAGAAAAGACTGGTAGGACAAGCGCGAGTTGAAGACCCGATCCGCTTGTCGACCTAACCTCAATCACCCAATTCCCACACCTTTCGAAAGATCACCGAGACGCGGTTGAAAAGATCGATCTCGTGCATGTCTACCTACGACGAACGTGTTTTCCTCTTTTTCAAAAATTAATTCACTTCTCCGTGCGTATACATCCACTGTCTCTCTCTCTATATATATATCTCTCTTTCTCTCTCTCTCTGTAGCTCTAGCTCTCTGTTTCTCTGTTTCTTTCGTTCATCGTTTTCTATGGCCCGTTTGAATCTTTCTCGCGCGAGTTCTCTCCAAGCCTCTTTCTTTCTCTCGATTCCTCGTTCTCCATCGCGCGTATACGTTCGCGCGTCTCTGTCCAACGGTTCCCTCGACGTTCTCCGTCTTCTTCGTCCGCTCTGCCCCGCAGCGGAAGAAGAAGAAGAAGAAGAAAATTCATCCGAAACGCTCTCCTCGGCAACCCGGAGAATCCCAATATCCCCCCACTCTCGCTATCTTCCACCATCACCACCACCACCACTACCATCACCATCACCGACATCACTACTCCATGTTTCTGGTCGCATCCTGGTGCTTCGAGGGGCTGCGGTGAACCGCGCGGAAAATGCGTGATCCGTGACGACGCTTCCGAACGCCTCGGCTCCAAACTTTTTTCTCTTCCTGGCCGTTCGAGCGATCGATTGGAAAAACCTCGGCAAAATAACAGAAATCCCGTTACATCCCATCCTGCCAGCCTGTCTTGCTAGCTCACTGTCAAGAAGTTGACCTTCGTTTTTGGCCATGGTTGTTTTTTACTACATTTTTATATATATATATATATATATATAAATACGTAAATATATATATGTATATATATATATGTGTGTATGTGTATATATGTATATGTATACGCGGATGTGTGTGTGTATATACGTGCGCGTATATGTATACACATGCGCGCACTATATGTGTGTATATATACATATATACATATACATATAAATATATATATCGTTATATACACGATATAATATACATCACATACATACATACATATATATATATATATATATATATATTTATATAGATATTTATATATATATATACTCATATTTGACATACATATATATATATACATATATGTATCGTTATACATACTTGCAGATTATATTGACATTCATTATTACCATTTGTTACTTTTGTAATATTTGTATTTCGATTTTGTCGTTTTTTTCTTTGGTTGATTGCAATGCCTTTTGCTAATCGGCGAATCAATTTTGCACTCGCGGCGATCTCGGCCGCAGTTGTTATTACGTATATATACATATACCGAAAGACAAAAAAAAAAAAGAAAACAGAAAAAGAAAAAAAGAAAAGAAAAAACATCCAGAAAAAAAAATAAAGAGGGAGGAGGGACGAGGGACGAGGGTGCGGGTGGGTTGTTGTCCGTTGTTCTTGAGCGAGGCTGTGGGGGTTGCCGTGGGCCCGTACATGTGTCACTCGTTAATCCAGACCGATACATATATATATACGTACATATATAGACACGTATAAAGACCCTCGTACGTGTGTATATATACGGTGACACACACACTCAGACAATTTCCTTGTCATACATGTTTACCTGGGGGTGCGCGTCGTGCCAAACAAAAATGAGCGTCAACTTCTTGTGCTACCGTCTTACATGCCGTCGAGAGGAATCACTTTCTCGTCAGGCCAGGGACTTCTTCTTCCACCAAAAACGAACAAAAAAAAAAATAAAAAATATATATTGTATACATAGATAAATAAACGACAAAACGATGAGAGGAGCTCATGAATCAGAGGAAGAAAGAAAGAGTAACATGCGTAACGTCCGGTCATACCGAAACGCGCTTCTCACGAATCTACTCGAGTCTCGAGACGACGAGCCTTGCCTGTTCTTTCTTTGTTAATGTACACACATATATATATATATATATATATTTTTATATATATATATATATATTTTTTTTTTCCGTACTTCGTTTCGTTGATCGACGAATCGCGCGTAGCGGCGATAGAAAGAGAGGAAAGCAGTAGCCAGATACGAGAGCGAGAACGAAGCGAGGCAAACGGAAACAGAGAGAACGCAGAAAAGATATACAGAGACGGTTTTTTGTTTTTCCTTCCGAAGCGAGCAGCGCGGACACCCGCGCCGATTGAAGCCCGGCGCGTCGCGCGCGGCTCGCGGCTCGCGACTCGCGCGCACGTACACGCGTATATTGTATACGTGCCAGGGTACGTGCACACATACGCGTGTCCGTGTACGCTGCGAAGTCGAGTAGTGTCGAAACGAGCGATTTCTCGCGAGCGAAGTGGCGAGACGTGTCGTGGCATACATGTGTACCTTAAGACACCGAGGAAAACGAGAGAGGCGTACGGGAGTATCTCCTTTCTGCTTGAAACGATCACTTCAAAGTAAACGCACCGAAAAAAAAACAAAAAAAAAAATTACAAACCAAAAAAAAAATACGAAACAAAAATTAAAAAAAAAAAAAAACCAGACAAAAAACGAAACAAACCAGAATCGATACGAAAAGTAAAAAAAAAAGACCAAAAACGACAAATAGAACGATAGATAGATAGATGAATAGATAGACAGATAGATAGATAGATTTGGTAGAGACGAAAGAGCAACAGTGAGCAAGGGGGAGAGAGAGAGAGAGAAAGAGAGAGAGGGAGAGAAAGAGAGAGAGAGAGAGAGAGAGAGAGAGAGAGAGTGGGGCGAGCGAAAGCGAAAACGAGAGCGAGAAACGTTAATGTGGGGTGTAAGGACGAGCTAAAGGGAAGACAAGAAGTTGATGTTCTTGTTTGTTTGGTTGCAGGAGTTGATGGGTGTGGATGAGCGGGTGTTTGCGTGCATGTACTGCGGTGCCTCGTTCCTCCACCAGAGCAAGCTGGCGCGGCACATCCTCTCGCACAGCCTCGAGTCGCTCAAGTACCGTGAGCAGGCGGCCCACCTGCAGCTGCAGGCTCAGCTGGGCCTCGAACCCGGTATGCACCTGCCGCCGGAGGCCCACTACCCCACAGCAGGTACGATCGAGCCGATGGACCTCGAGCTCGCGGCCCACTCGGACCCGACCTCGGGCGTCGTCCTCTGCAAGTTCTGCGGCAAGTCATTCCCGGACGTCGGCTCCCTGATAGCCCACCTACCGGCCCACACAGGCGACAGGCCCTTCAAGTGCGAGTTCTGTGGCAAGGCCTTCAAGTTGCGCCACCACATGAAGGACCATTGCCGGGTGCACACCGGTGAACGTCCGTTCCGGTGTACGCTCTGCGGGAAAACCTTCTCGAGGTCGACGATACTGAAGGCCCACGAAAAGACACATTACCCGAAGTATGTGCGCAAGTTCCTGTCCCCGAGCCCCGTGGACCCCTCCGAGGAAGAGGCCCCGCCGCCGCCACCGCCGCATCATTGAGTTCGCCTTGGCCCGCGCAAGAGGAACCACCACGTTCAACACCGCCGGTGGAAGAACCGCCGAATACACATCCTTCGAGGTTTCTGTTCCCACGGGTCCGGTGGACGCGAACCGGTCCAAGCCCGAGACGAACCATCGATCGCCGCGACGATGGATTCAACGGTATGGCGGATCGACGTCGTTCTCGCGACACGGAGAACGTTGCTGTCGGACCACGGGAACGGGAACACGGACACGAGCAGTTCTAGTAGTGCCTCATTCTCGTTCGCTCGTTGTTTCTCGCATTTCTTTCGTCGATCCTTGCCACCACCGCTCCCTGTAACCATCTCACGTGTCCTTGTCACGACGGAACGGTGCCATCTCGGCACCCCGTCGATCTTGGACGATCGAGGTCCCGCGCGACCCCGTCGCTGCCACGGGACGCTCGTTCGTTACCTACGCCCCGATTTCTCCGTTTTATCGTTCCTCGTCTCTCCTGTCGTTCTTTCGTTCGTCCCCACGAAGGGTGTATACCTCGCGTTAATCGATCCCACTGAGCGACGAGGCAAAATGCCGGCGGTGTTTCTAGTTAGTCCTGTGATTTTGGTTAGGATGGTTGGTAAACGCGTGTTCAGAGGGAGGGACACGTTAAAACGAGCTCCCTCGGTTAATCAGTGCTTTAAGACGAAACGTTTAGCTTATATATACATATATATATATTATATATACATGTATATATATATCGATAAATTATTGAAGGTATATATATATATATATGTGAGGGGGGGGAAGCATGTGTGGGCATGTGCGTTTACGCGTGTTTCTGTGTGTTTGCGCGCGTGAGTGTGCGTGTGCGTGTGCGTGCGAGAGTACGTAGATGGGTGAGAACGAGTGGGAGAGCGGGAGGGAAAGGGATCGGGTGAATGGGTGCGAGAAAGGGGATAAAAGAACAAGAGAAAAGAAGAGGATGATGGAAGATCGGGTTTTTATCGAGAAGAATTAACGAGACGATTACGAGAGGGCGAATGGGAAAATTTGAGCCGCCACGGTTGGTGCTTTTAAGAGATTTTGATAAAATGCTGTGAATATTATATTGATTACGATTAACTATAAACTATTGTAATAATGTAACAACGTTGTACGATGTACGATGTGACTATTGTTGATACGATTGAGAATATTTTATACAGTTGACAAGGGGAGGGGTTTGGGGTTTGCGCGCCGATGATCACGATGCGAGAGAGAGAGAAAAAGAAGAACGGCCGACGTAGAGGGTTTTTGGGGTAGGGGTGGTTTTTTCGAACGACGTACGGGGAGGGGAACACCGGGGGTGCGGGAGAGTTAGAGATACGTCCACTTGGAGAAAAATTCGACTCGGTACGTTTCGTGGACGCGCTTCGAAGACGCGGCGGGTGATGAGAAAATGATCGCGCGGCGCGGAGTTGCTAATTAAGTTGTTACGAGTGCGCCGGCATCGACAGCCACGCGGGCTGCGATTTTTCGACCCGCGCGTTGTTTACGTTTCCGTTCTCTTCGACTTCATCTTCGTTGGTTTTGCGGTTCGCTCGGCCGAAGCTCGACCGGGCAAATCGTGGACGCGCGTGACTCGTTTCTGTCCACGTTTCGGGGCAGGTGACCTTTCCGCGTAACCTCGAATCGTATCGTTTCAAAATCCTTCTGAACGAGGACACGTTATCCGAGGCATCCACTTCGCTGGACCAATCGCAGTGAGTCTCGCTTGTGAGAAACGAAATTCCGTTCGTTTCCAGAAATTGACCCACGAACGACGGACTCGCCGTTTTAACGAAGAATTCGAATTTCTATACTTCTCGTCCAATCTTCGCGACAACGCTACCGACGAATCGGCGAGATTCTCCCGATGAAAACGAGTCCAAACACGACCTCGTTCGGACTATTTTCAATCGTTCGTGTTTCGCGCATACTGTCCGCGCATCGTTGCTCGAAATAATCCAATTGGACCGAATGTGGTCGTGTTTGGGCTCGTTTTCATCGGGAGGATCTCGCCGATCCGTTGGCGACGTTCTCGCGAGGATACAATAACAATTGTAAAAATGTTCACTCTCGTTGAAAACTCGACAGGTAGATCGCGATGAATGGACGAACCGGAGTGGATCTTTCCAGATGTTGTCAAAGAAATATTGTTTCTCGCAAGGGAGAGTGAGCATGCGTGCCATTGGATGCCGTCTTAGCGAGTTTTCGATCCAAGTGATCGATCGCACCGCGCCAACGGGGAAACGAACCATCGAATATCGTTCGGGAACGTTTTCCCACGGTGAAATATCTCCGAGGGTCTTTCACGGGAATCGCGAGGCCGTGTTACTCGGTACGCGGTAGCTTTTACCCAATTCCTATCACGGCGTCGACGCAAACACGGTATCGAGAGCGCGTGTCGAGCACGCTGAAACGCATCATAGACAGCCAGGCCGGCGCATATATTTAACGGCGGTTCGGTAGGCCGCTCAGACAGTGCAATAACTAAACCGAGACGCAGTTCAACTCTCTTCTAGCCGAATTGTATATTTAAACGACTCCCCCATTATGGTCGGGGGAGCACGATCCTCGGTGACGGCAGTTCGCTCCCCGAGGATCGTCCTATTCTATAATTTATTTATTTCTGTCGTGTACAACTACTTCGCGTGACAATTTTAGCCAGTAAGGACGGTAGAGGTCCAACGATCTTCGAACGGTCGACGTTCGGATATCGTAGACCGTCTTACCTGGTACTGTCGGTGTCCCGCGGGTAAAATGGCGAATAGTTTTCGTTCGCGCGAATCTGTGACGCTTCTGATAGGCCGTACCTAAGTTTTCAGGGGGTCGATCGTTGAACAGAGCTGCCGGGCTGTGCGCGGCGTGGAACAGTTCCTTCTTCTTCGTCCTCGGGACAGGATGTCGAACGCCTGTTTATTTTCATAGACCGCCTCTATTCGGTTCGAACGCGCATTGGCAAACGAATATATCGACCTTCCTTTAAACGTTTCGCGAAGCCAAGAAACAGGGGACCGAACGTGACGTTAGCTACGCTCCCACACGCGCACGCTTATTCTGGGAACACGAGAGTGCAACGTAATCCTGTAAACAAGATATCCCTTGTATTCGTGGGCCGACTCCTTCCGTCGAAGATTCATCGAGGTATGAGAAGCAAAACTATTTAACTATGTAGAACTTTGAGAATTTGTTTCGACGTTGCTTGACCTTGACCTTAGAATACTAGTGTGTCCATCAACACGTAGCCGTCAACACCTTTTTTACCGTGACCGATACCCCATGGACGGAGTACACTCTTTCCTTGAACCAGAAATTTCGTTCCTTTGTCGTCAACGAGTTACGATTGTTGGTCAAAATTTCACGTTTATTGATCAATGACCGGAACCGCGTTCGTTCGTTTCGAAAGTCTCGCAGAGAGTGCAATGCACTTTTCTACGTTTTCGGGGCACGTGAGAATTTCCACGAGTATGGTAAAGAAGGTGTTACTAATTGTACTTACATTTCTTGCAGATACTAGTATAAATGCCATAAAAGATCCGTGACTCGGGACGGGGAACTATCGCGACTTTGAATTGACGCATCAAGGGATTTGTTAAAAATTTGAAAAACTCGGGTGAGCTTTAGGAACGATCGCAACGATTGGGAAACGATTTATTTATTTGTGTTTAACAAACGTGCGAAGAAATACACCGTAACAATAATTTATCGAAACTAGTTTACGTACCATCGCAATACACGAGAGTGTATCTCGTGAGAATGAGATTCGTTAATTTCATTCGTTCGATGAAAATATTACAGTGTCGTTTAATACTTTCCAATCGATGTTTCGCGATCTTCTCACTCGAATTACGAAACTCTCCTCTTTTGATCATATATGTTTCTTGGAATATCAAATCCATCGATAATATTCCGTACGAGCTTGCAATAATTCTTCTTTCCAATTTGAGGTAAATTTTGTTATTTAAGAACGAGGTTGCTGGAATACGACCACACGGTGTATTCGACCATCGTCGCGTAAACGTTGTCCACGTCGCGTTATAATTTTATAATCCATGCGTGTGAATACGTGCACGCGTGTCGATGTACGTACAATAGATGCATTACAAAGTCAGCGTTGCACTTCGGTCGGTTGTAATACGCGATGACCTCGCGTTTCTCATGGACGTTCAAGTGATACGAGAACCAGTATACGGACCACACGATTCCTTTTTCCCTATTAGTTCGGATAAGAGGATTAGCGTGTACGCGCGTGTTAAAATATTCAGAGATACTCATCTCGGAAATTCGAGATTCAAGACGTCGTACGCGGTATATCGTTTCTTGACCGTTTTCCTCGCGATGGAAACGCTCGTGCAACCGCGACAAGCAAAGTCCATACGTATTCGCGTTTAACATTTTATCTAAGAGTTATCTGACATTTTTAAATTTAATTGGCCGTTACAGGGTGCCAATGCGTCACGATATCGAGAGGTGTACACTTTAACGTGAAATTTTTTACATTTTATCGGGCCAATTACGCTTTGTTCAATAACCATCGTGAGTGGCTACACGTGGTGAAAGTTTACAGTAGAAAAAGCCGATCATTTTTACCGTTTCAAGTGGACGAAATTTTTAACTATTATTTTTCTCCAAATTTTCTTAGACGACACTGTCCGCATTGTGGAATTTGATTCAATCGTGTTCGTACGATGGGATTCGGTTAAACTGTATTCGGATAATGAAGGTTTTACCGTGCTAGGTATTAATTTCAAATTTGTAAGAACTGTTGCACACAAGACTTTTAAATTAAACATTTCCAACTGTAATAATAATAATAATCATTTAATCCAAAAGTGACCTGATAGTTTCAAAAAACACTCCATGAAAATAAAGGGTTAAAATTCCCAGTTCATTTTGTCGAGCCAATACAAACTGCAGTGGAAATCGTAGTGCAACAAAAATTTGGGTGATTCGTTATGTAAAAAAGAATCAAAACTTTTAATTACTTTTATTTCAATTAAGCTATTTTCATCGATCTTGGTAGAATTATTTTTTTACTCGTTGAATATAAAGGATTATTTAAAGAACAACCACTTTTAAATTCGAACTTTTATTAAATACAATAAATGATATAATTGATCACTTCAAAAATACTAATACGTATTATGTGTGCGTTTAGTTTTTCAATTTACTTTGAATATTGCAAAATGACTTTAGCTACTACAGTAGCGAATAAATATTCGTAATAAAGTTTCCCCGTGATACAATAGGTTCGTATCGTTGCAAAGTCGATGAGAGTCATGGACCAACATCAGTTACAATTGTTGTTTACTATGTACGATGCAAATTTTATTTCATTGTATATTTTATTCAACGATGTTATTTGGTATATACATCGAGGAGAAAAAGACACAAGTTGGATTACACGAAAAGATGACAGGGTAAAAAAAAAAACGAAATGGAAGGATAAGGTTTTATGCTTTATTGTTTACAACCTAACTCTAAATTCGTTCGTGAAGAAGTTTGAATTGTTAAACCTGGAGATCAACGCATTAAGAGTACTAGACATTTGAGTTATTCATATTTTTCTACATGAAACATTTCCTTTCGCGACCCTCTCGGATTGTAAGGCACACCCCTAAGGGTCGTGCTCCCTACTTTGAAAAACACTGCTTCAAAGTGTAATTCGAGAAACCAAGCCGTAGTCGAGTACACGCGTACTCGATGAATTTCCAGAATTAATTTTCTCAGAAACCGAGCCTGGTACGAAAACATATCATTCGATATTTTCGATTTACTTTTACATAAAAAATCATCTCTCTTTTGGTTATACTACGAATCGCCCTATCCGGATACAATTCTTAGAGGAAGACCTACCCAAGTGTGATGCTTATTTTATCCTGCGTTTTTACATAACAATAGTGCTTAAAATATTGAACCTAATACGTAATTTTCAGCGTAGACGATTAACTGGTTTAGTGATATTTAACCTTGGAGTTTCGATATTCGTGAGCTGCGTGTCGTAACTTTCGATAAACAGAACAAACATATGTTTAATTATAATGCTTAATACGAACTTTAATACGTCACCGATAAACGTTCGTTATAGAAAAAAAAAGAAAACTAAATGTATTTCTATTATCTAAGATTTTACGAAGCTCTGAAAAAATTTATCTTTAAATATCTCGCAAACTATTAACCATCTACACCTAAAACATATACGATTAACTTCTGTGCCTCGTGCACTATCACCGTGCAAAAGCTCGTTAAGTTCCGAGCTTTACACTTGGGTACATCAGTTCTGTGAGAACTTAAAGCACTCGTCGATCGTCGCAGAAAAATATCTCGCAAACTATTAATCATCTACACCTAAAACACATACGATTAACTTCTGTGCCTCGTGCACTATCACCGTGCAAAAGCTCGTTAAGTTCCGAGCTTTACACTTGGGTACATCAGTTCTGTACTGAACTTAAAGAACTTAAAGTACTCATCGATCGTCGCAGAAAAATATCTCGCAAACTATTAATCATCCACACCTAAAACATATACGATTAACTTCTGTGCCTCGTGCACTATCACCGTGCAAAAGCTCGTTAAGTTCCGAGCTTTACACTTGGATACATCAATTCTCTACTAAACTTAAAGCACTCGTCGATCGTCGCAAACTATTGACTATTTTGTGTCTCGTGCACTATCACCGTGCAAAAGCTCGTTAAGTTCTGAGCTTTACACTTGGGTACATCAGTTCTGTACTGAACTTAAAGAACTTAAAGCACTCATCGATCATCGCAGGAAAATATCTCACAAACTATTAATCATCTACACCTAAAACACATACGATTAACTTCTGTGCCTCGTGCACTATCACTGTGCAAAAGCTCGTTAAGTTCCGAGCTTTACACTTGGATACATCAATTCTCTACTAAACTTGAAGCACTCGTCGATCGTCGCAAACTATTGACTATTTCGTGTCTCGTGCACTATCGCCGTGCAAAAGCTCGTTAAGTTCTGAGCTTTACACTTGGGTACATCAGTTCTGTACTGAACTTAAAACACTTAAAGCACTCATCGATCATCGCAGGAAAATATCTCGCAAACTATTAATCATCTACACCTAAAACACATACGATTAACTTCTGTGCCTCGTGCACTATCACCGTGCAAAAGCTCGTTAAGTTCTGAGCTTTACACTTGGATACATCAATTCTCTACTAAACTTGAAGCACTCGTCGATCGTCGCAAACTATTGACTATTTCGTGTCTCGTGCACTATCGCCGTGCAAAAGCTCGTTAAGTTCCGAGCTTTACACTTGGATACATCGCGTCTGGGAGGACACGAGGCACTCGGCGATCCTCGGAGGGAAACGGTCAGACGCAGGGCGAAGGGCTCGAAATCGGCACTCGAATCGACTTGGCTCGGTACGCGATCGCGACTGTAGCTGCGCGTTCACCGGGACAAACCTCTTTTTTTTTTTCTCCTCGTTGTTCCCGCACGAGCCGAGCGCATTGTATATTTAATCGCCGGTTGCTTTCCGCCTCCTTCTCGGGAGAGACCCTCGCGAGCGGAGTCGCTCGAAATCGATCGATCTCTGAAATATTCATCGTGTTCCGTGCGGAGGCCCGTAGCTGCACCGAAGGAATCGGCCGCGGGACCTCCCGCCCCTATCGATTAATCGATAGTCGAGCCCATCGCGCACGATTTCGGCCTCGTTCGCGACAAAACGTGAATATTAATCCGCTGCCGGCGCCTTCGCTAGGTCGAACGCGAACGCGTACTGCTTTTCACCGGGATCCTTCTCTTAACCCTGATGCGTTCCTCGGGTCTTTCACGACCCGTCGGATCCTCGCGATGCATCCTTTCTACAGAGTTCAAGTTTTCACAACGATAAATGCAACCGAACGCTCGTCTCTTCCCTTCGGTTCTCTCGTTGTATTATTTTCAGTTGAAAATATCGGTTTTGTAAATTCGAGACACTTTCTTTCGGAAGAACACTTTTAGGTGAAACGATCTCTCCTTCGATATCGGTTCCTTTTTCTTTCGTTTCGGACTTCCCGATAGCCAAGGATTGGAGAACTTGATGTTTGATTATAATTTATTTATGGGTGGTTATTTTCTTTTTTTTATGCAACGAGTTATGTCTAGTTGCGTTTAATTTGGCTAGATCGATATTTATTTTTGAATAGATGTAGTAGATTGAAAATTCAGTGTGTCTATAATTTAGGAAATATTTCTTCGAAAAAAATTGTGTTTAATCTTTGAGGGGTGTATAAAATATTTTGTACACTTTTGACTGAACTTTCAGTCTTCTTCTGAGAAAATCATCTGGAAATTTAAGAAACATCCAACGCGTGTATCAGATGCACTTACGCGTGGAATATAAATTATTCGACCATGGTCCTGGAAATAAGAAAATAAAAAACAACTGAAAGTATGAACACAAATTGTGCAAGAAAGAAAAAAGAACTGACGCAATCGTTTGTACCGGAAACATTCTAAGAAATATATTAAATATTTTATTCGGTACGACTGAGTAACGTTTCGTCGTCGATCGTGAAAATTTTCTACAATGTTAACAATTGGTCCAAGTGTTCGAAGAGTGTTCTTCAAAAATTGGTCAACGTCGATAATCTTCTCGAAAAACTCATAAAAATTACTCACAGTTTGCAATCGGACGATAATTCACATTTTTGTCTCCGATGAAAAGAAAATCAGTTTGTTCTTTTAAGTTCTTCCATCTAATATAATATTCAAAACCTATCAGACGATCGTATTCGGGCCGATTCGAGTTTGTTTATGGCAAAAGCCGAATATCAATCCACTGAGGGTGTCTTCACGAAGTCAGACCCGAACACGTTTTACTTTACGTCGGATCGTTCTTAAATACTTTCCTTCGAATTTCTTTAATTCGACCCGCAGCTCGCGTTCCTTTTTCTTCTGTTTCGGATTTCCGGGCAGCCAGGCTCGATTCTAGAAGGGATTAGCGAACTTCCAGCTTGCCAACTCGGAGCAATTCGCCTCCCCTTTTACGATTGGTTTGGCGTAGGGCTGGTTCGCTCTGTCGTTCTGTTTTTTTCCACGATTTTCATCGAGCTTTGAAGCATCGACCCTTTCGTTCTGAGAGTTGTTCAATGATTGATACGGCGTGGAAATTGTGCCACATCCAGAACGTGATCGCAAAATTTAACAAATCGCGTACACGTGATCGTCTTCGGCTGAATTTCGTTCGATGAAATTGCAGCCCGATTGTTAACAATTACGAAAAGTAACGAGCCTCAACTATTTTCAACCGCTCGGATAATAAACGAAATATTACAGAATCCATTCGCGTTCAAGAAGGGAAATTGTTTAATCCGTTGACAAACGAAGGTTAATTTTTCTCGTTTAAATTTTCTCCGCTTACAATTGTTACAAATACGCGTGTATAATATTTGTATATTAATAAATTAAGAAGTGACGAGGTAAAAATTTCGATTGCGATTCAGTTCTCTAAAATAATATTCTCTAACGGTATTTTTTTAACCAGTTTTGCAAAGACTGTATTATTAATACTAAAACAATTCTTATTCGTTACCGGGTGTTTGATAAATCTATCATGGTATAAACATTGGAGAATAACAGCTGGAACAATTAAATTCTTTACGAAGTGAACAAAGAAACAAACGTGTATAATTTCAGACGCGACTCGATGAAAATTCCAAATTTTCAATCAAAATCATCCAGAATAATTCCACTGGAATGTAAACGTACACATATATACAAAACACAATTTTCATTTTCATTTTCTTGGAGCAAAAGAAGGTAATATGAAGTTTCCGTACTTACGATAACATACGATCGCTAGAATTTGATAAAACAATTGTCGTCGCAGAATTTGTAGAGTACAAAACTCTTTTCCAAATTTAATTTTCTTCTCGAGATTCTAATATGTGTGCTACGATATCTGACAAGCATCGGTGAACTCGATCGGTGAAAAACGTGAACGCGAATGGTCTCTCGAATAATCGATATCGTATCTCTTCGCGGATTTGTAACTTCTCGAAATCCAAGTTGAAAATAATTGTTATCGTCGCGGCCAATATTCCACGCGTTCGGATGGTCGCTTCTCGGATTCGACCATTATCGTACAACAGGTCTAAGTTTCTACGCGAATATTTACTTCGTTTCACCTTACGATTTCGACAATTTCTAATCGGTCGAACAACTCAAACTGACGTTGAATCGTGCGTGATACGTTCGACTCGATCGTGTTTTAATTCTACGTTCCGGGGGTAACGAACTCGATGTGCGAGTATCTGGAAAAGAATCGAATTCGATCGATTCGACGCGAAACGTTCTACCGGTTAATAATAAGTGTCGATAAAACGTCGACGACGATTCTAGATAAGGTGGAACAGAAAACACGAACGGTTGAGGGATGCCTCGTTATTTGAAAAAAACTGCCTTTACTTATGCGAAGTACTTAATTCCAGATGACGGAGTCGTTTGATTCTCGTTTCTCCCGTGAGACTACTAATTTATTTTCCGTTACTTATTAATCTATACCAATTCGTTACTATGTTCCCGACGTTACGTACTTTTTTTTCGTTCCACTTGTTCGATAATCGTTCTCGTTTTCCTTATCGGAGGATTTTCTCGATAATCTTGAACATCTCTCAAATATAATCACTCATCGTGGTAGTTCGAGCAAATAATTTATCGAGACTTCCTCGAACCCAGGTTTTGGGTCTTCGGTACGCAAGAAATTGATGAATCTGAACAAAATGTTTGAAATAAATAAGAAAAGTGTGTATTTTTATCGATACAAGAGTTTCCGTGAAGTTATATTGATCTTGATATTTAATTTCTGCAACAATTTTTTTAATGCATATTTCCAAAAGGTTCTGTACGAATTTGTAATTTCTCGTGTAGTTATATGCTTTATATTTATAATATTTTCTGGTGTACTCGAAGCTCGGTATCATAAGTATTCTAATAGATTACTCGCTCGGACTAATATGATGAATAATTATAATTATTATAAATTGTTATCCGGAAGTTAAACTTGGGATTTTCTGTCATCGAAATAGCAACTATCGAAACGCGAAATAATAAAATTCTTAGAAAAATAATGAGAATATAGTAGAACCTTTCATTATCCGAACTAATCAGAGGACTAAATGACTAAACAAGTAATATACATAAAGGAATAATTTTCTTAATGTCTAGGTGTCATTTTGTTTGAAAAATTGCATAAATTTTGTTCACTCGATTAATTGGGTGGAATTATATTTTTCTCGTCTTTCGAACCATCTAAGTTCTTTCTCGAATGTTACGAATGTTTCGAAAATTGTTCATGAACGCATTTCGAATTTTAATAATCGTAGACTTTTCGATAACACGATTCCTGATTATGGCACTCCTAAGAATTTACGTTTGAATTATGATTTATTTCTACAGAGTAACAAATAACATTGAAGCATTTCGTGGCGTGCAGTACTCGCAAAAATAAACAAAGAATATTTGAATAACCAGTCGCAAAGAAACTGTAACGAAGATACAGGCTGTTCTTCGTTAACGCTAAGTTGCAAATTATGAACCATCGAGTTTGATTTCAGTTGACAAAAAAGATCCACGAAGTGAAATTAAACGAATTAATGTCACCAAATGAATTACGTTTGCACGGAGAATTTACAGAAGAGGCACATACCTATTCTACGATTTCAAATTTGAGTTGAATTTGGGTAGAATTGTACTACGTGAAACTTTGAAGCAAAATTCTAGGTTAAATAACAAACATCATACAGCTGTATCTCGTTTTCGCACCGTAATTGTACAGTTATCTCTATTTCTAGGCATCGTACTCGTAATGCAACAGTTTATATTTTATGCAACCGTGGTGCAATAAAGACGTATACTTATTATTATTATCATTAAAGTAGAAGGTAGATACATAGAACACGTTTAAATGAGCAAATACCTGTCTTTACCTTGCCTTATCTTCGTCCAAATTGATTTACGGGTGCACGTGGACTGGACTTTTCTGTTTAATTTTGCGAGCGATGTATGTTTCCAAACTAAGGGTTTAAAGTCCGAACTGTTGTTAAATCTAGCAAAAAATTCCGTACGTACGATTTCTGTCTAAACGATTAATTAGAATCGTGTCTTGAGGAACGAGTAGCCAATTTCTCTCTCGATGTTAAGAACAGTTCTTTCTTCACTATGCTGCGAAACAGATAGTCAACTCGATAGTCTTCTTGAGCGTGATGCATCTTGATACTGAAATCGTTACATAATTTTTCCAAGTCATCGCCGGAGCAAAAATACGTTATGAATTCGACACGACCGTGTTATTTCCTTTGTGGAATTAGTAAAATGGGCAAATAATATACTTTATTGGCCGATATTTTCGTTACGTTGTCACTATCAGTAGACCAAACGTTCGAGCATTGAAAATTGCTATCTTATGTAGCGTACACCGGCTAAACGACGTAACGAGCGACAGTAATCATTTATGGCATGCTAGTGAAATTCTCTATACGGGAAAGCCTCACGCGAATGCGGACAGAACTTTCCAGTGGATCTAATAGATCACCCTGCACAATAATTAGCTCCACACGTGTCCGCTTTGATGTCATTATGTCTGTACACGCGTGTGCTGCAACTTGATAGTAAATTACGATCGAAATTTCGAGTGTCGGAGAAGTATGTTTCAATGTAGAATAGAACACGGTATAACCTCCATTATCCGAACTAATAAGTAGACACGGTTGTTCAGTTTGGTAAATTATTTTCGTAATAGAACACTTGCTCATCCTTAGAATACTTGTCGATTATTTGATACTCACTATCATGCAAGAGAAATAACAACAGTAGTGAAAAAATTGTATAAATGAGCGATTTTTCGTAGGTCTTAGAAATTTTCTTTACCTCTTCAGGGAAAAATTATTTTGTTCGAAAGAAATAAATATTCAAACTGATGTTTGATTGTAAGATCTAACAACATTGGAAGGATGTTATTATATTAAAATTTATTGATACAATATATAAATTATCAATTAAAAATTAGACACAATGCGTATACCAGTATTCCTGAAGAGATTAACACGTTAAATAATTTTTGCTTCTTTTCTAATTATTATGAATACTTGGAAGATTTCTATCGAAGACATTTCTTTTCTTTGATGTATCGTCCTATCATTTTAACGTCATTATTCGTACCAAATTCGCGTAATAATTAATTTTTCCGGCTATGGAAGAATATTTCTGCGCATTTTGGATTAATACATATTTTATCGGCACGTGTTTCGCGTATTCGGTCAGGAATCGTTTTCCTCGTTAAATTAGTCACTTTGAGTTACTACATATTTGATCGACAAGAGCTATTTTGTGATCTTTATAAATACCACTGGTTCGTGTATACTCGTCCTCGATTCGTTCGTACCGATAGATGATTCCGAAACTTTCCCAAATAAATTCCTTCTTCGACGAATGGAACTTTGAGATCGTTCGGGCTAAGTATAAACAAAGATAAGAAGTAGATCGAAATCACTTTGCCTGTTTTATTGGCTGCGTACAAGTGTCTCGGTCCGAAGATTTCGATAGAAAACATTCGAGATTTCTAACTTCCGGTAAGTGTTTAACCGCGATGTCGAATCGAGGGAATTACTAAAATTTTACTAATTCTCGCTCTAATGTAATATTACTAATATTTATCGAGGTATTTACTTTGGAAGAACACGTTCCACTCGGATCGTTTGTAGAACGTTCGAAGAGTAGAACGTCCCGGTAGATCGTTTTCTGCTCGGATGATCGAGGTTCTACCGTGAACTTTCACCGGCTCGATAGGCAGGTAGGCAGGTCTCTCGAATCGAGTTTAATTTTGCCAAACGAGAGCAACGCTCGCTCCGAGACGCGATAAATTCCGTTGTGGATCGTTCGATCTTGGAAAAAAACGAGAGAGAGAGAGAGAGAGAGAGAACAAGGGAAAAATAGAGAGTGAAAGAGAGAGAGAGAGAGAACGAGAGAAAAATAGAGAGTGAAAAAGAGAAACAGAGAGAGAACGAGAGAAAAATAGAGAGTGAAAAAGAGAAACAGAGAGAGAACGAGAGAAAAATAGAGAGTGAAAAAGAGAAACAGAGAGAGAACGAGAGAAAAATAGAGAGTGAAAAAGAGAAACAGAGAGAGAACGAGAGAACGAGAGAAAAATAGAGAGTGAAAAAGAGAAACAGAGAGAGAGAGAGAACGAGAGAAAAATAGAGAGTGAAAAAGAGAAACAGAGAGAGAACGAGAGAAAAATAGAGACTGAAAAATAGAGAGTGAAAAAGAGAAACAGAGAGAGAGAGAGAACGAGAGAAAAATATAAAGTGAAAAAGAGAAACAGAGAGAGAACGAGAGAAAAATAGAGAGTGAAAAAGAGAAACAGAGAGAGAACGAGAGAACGAGAGAAAAATAGAGAGTGAAAAAGAGAAACAGAGAGAGAGAGAGAACGAGAGAAAAATAGAGAGTGAGAAAGAGAAACAGAAAGAGAAGGAGAGAAAATAGAGAGTGAAAAAGGGAAACAGAAAGAGACAACAAGAGAAAAATAGAGATTGAAAAAGAGAGCGAGCGAGAGAGAGAGAGAGAGAGAGAGAGAGAGAGAGAGAGAGAGAGAGAGAGAGAGATCAGGGCGTTGCAAAGCGGACGACTTCTAGGAGCGCGGAATCCTCATTCGGTCAGCTGGGCGATTGTCGCGGAAAAATCGCAGTTAACGAGGAACGCAGCGTTACGAGCGTAACCTTGCAATCGTAAAGGTCTAAAAATATAATGGACGCACGGAAAACTGCATAATGCATCGACCCAACTGCGCTGCGTTATCGCGCTCGCGAGCATGCATGCATGCATGCATGTATGCATACGGCGTGCACGTCACGACAGATAAATCGTAAATTGGACAGTGACGCTCAATTTTGCGTACGAACGGCGAGGATCGGTTTATACGATTTTCTCGTGGATCGATCGATGATCGATTCAACGGTAGGGGGGTACAGCCGATGGTGCACTCGGTTGCGAATTTTCGTTCGGCGGATTTCTTTGATGCGGGGAGGATCATCGATACGACTCGAAACGAGGATCCCATCGCGGGATTTGGGAAACTCTGTCGTGAATCTCGAAACGAACATTTTTTCGGTAGCTTCTCGTCGAGCGGGCGTATTATTTTGACAATTTCGACGATTGGATTTCTTTCCGCGACTATGGAACTTGATACCCGAGATACTATCGTTCGCGATTAAATACGTCTTCTCGTTGAATAATAGATCGATAACGTTACGTGCTCATTTCTCTTGTACGGATCATTTGTTTTTTTCTTCTGTCTTTCGAAGAGAGACGTAGAAGAGGTTCTGTAACGAAATGCTGTCGAACGTATTCGTGTCTTCGATAAGACATTTTTCTTAATCCTTATCACGCGATAATACCACTCGAAGTAAAGTCTTCGAGCGTAAATGTTTTCGTAACATCCGGAAAATTCGTTCGAAAAATAATCGGGCTCGCAATATTTTCATTGTAATTGAATCGTTGAAGACATTTGAAAATTCGTTCTGGAAAAACACGAATAATTCGATTCGTCCAAGTATTACGTTCGTTCCTGATTGAATCGATGAAGTCATTTGTAAAACCGTAAAACCACGGTAGAACTACCTACTTGTTTTAATTATTATTTTACAATTCTTCTGCATCGCGTGGTAGAGGAAGTTTCGTACCTAACCTTGAGACGTTTAAATCTCAGTTGCACCGTTTTCTATTCGTGACATGTAACATAATAATTCGTGCAACGAACGTTCGAAAATCTGCTGTCGAATGTCCTAGACACCCCGAAAACTTATGGTTTCGAACATGTTCTTACATTCGAAGTCGGTATTTCTGTCTACGATTACACACGCTATAGAATGACTAATATCGTGGAGTTTGGCATGTCAATATCGAACGTATACAAAATTCATTCACAAAACGCGCAGAAGCATGAACAGATATCGTTTTAACGTTCACCGTGAAAAACGTTGCTTGAGACATATAGCCTGTGTAGTTGTACAAAGACCTACTGACTTTTAAACAATATCTCTAGAAACATTACCTTCGGGACGTGTTTATTAATACATCTTTTCATTCGATGAAATTCCACCAACCCTATAAGTTTCTATCGATCATTTACTAACACTTTACGAAATTGTTTTGTAAAAATTAACGGTCTTTGGTACCTAGACCGAACGTGCCATAGGTTCGCCAGCCTTGTTTGAAAAGTATCGAACATTTGAGTAAATGTCACTGAAATGGATCATTCGATTAAAATTATCGCTCGATGTAAAAAAAAAAAATAATTATAAAGTCCATCCGAGCATTTCTTTCGATATTTCTATATTCTTTAATTTCTCTCGGAACGTGTCTTCGGATGAAAATTACTGCTGGACGAAAAAGAATATCGACAAAGTCCATTGGAATATTTCTTTTAAAATTCCGATCAATTCATTTCGTACATCCCCGCGAACGACACATAAAATTAATTCGCACATCGTTTCTCAAGAGGAGCGAAATAAATCGATAGAGACGTTAAAGAAAATGCTCGAGCGTAACTTACGTTGTAACGAGGTCCTCTAATTGTTTCCCAGGGGTGCAGATTCGCGGAAAAAAGTCTCCCATTAACCGAATCTCGAGTATTATTTACGATGTCGAAGCTGGCTCGAGCAGTCGTTCGGTAACTTGTTAATTGCGATTTTTCGAAACGCCCGTTTCCGGTTTCACGGAAGGACCCACCCTATTGGTTCGTCACGGTGCGCCGCGTTTTCACGCGTTACTAGATCCCCGCCGACGATCATCTCGAATCACCGTCAATTAGCAATTTTTCCCCGTTCGTGAGGCAACGTCCTCCGAACGTTAACACCCCGTCGAATATTCGCGGAGTGTGCGTGTGCGTGTACGGTAAAAGAGAACGAGACTAATCTCTGGTGTGCATCGAAGACTCGTTAATTGAAACGCGAGAAGAAAGATGTTTTAACCGCTCTTGCGACGCAACCCTCTTGTTTTTCACCGATTTCGAGCATCCCCCGATCGTTGTCGTCGTTGTCGTCGTCGTTGTCCTGTTTACACGCACGCACAGTGTGTTTCCATTGGCGGGTGCGGGCACAGACACACCACCGGAGTCGCAATTACGCCGCGAAACGCGGAACAACGATCGCCCAGTAAAGTGCAATCGAGAAGAGAGAATTAATGAACGTCGTGCACCACTGACGTAGAGTACAATCAATTAGCAAAGTTCCAATTAGCGTAGGTTTTAGGTCATCCCGACGGCCGTTGGCGCGTGCAGAATCGACGTGTCGCGGCTACGACGTTAGGATAAGTTCAACGTTTCCGCGAGTCCCCGATTTACCGGCGCCACTGGCCCCGTACCGATCCCCCCCCACTCCCCGCTGCGCGATCGTTCGGCTCTTCTCGCGCGCCCGAGAGGCCCCGATCCCACTTGCTACGCTTCGATGCGACGCGACTCGACCGGAGCGCTGGTTCCGTTCGGATTCTGGTGACACGATTTTTCATCCGCTTAAGCGGCGAAGTACGGGATCCTGGGGCGAAAAAGCTGCGAGTTTCTCGCGTTTAACGCACGGTGATCGTTACAACTGGGTCGCGTGGCTTCTTTCGTTGCGAATGGAGGAGACTGGTAACAACGTGCAATTGTATCTTTTGTTTCGAACGGTACCGTTTATTCTTCTTTCCACGTAAGATTCTCGTCGTTCCGCGTGTAAATGCACCGAGACACCGGCGTCGAGACGCGAGTACATTGCGACGATGGTTTTCCCGAATTTTCATTTTGGAAACTCTGCCCCTCACTTTGATAAAAGAGAGATTCTTCGCGCTCGAGATTCGTAGAAGTCAATCGAAGGTGGATACGAAATTATTTGGAGAAAGTCTCTGGTTGTAT
Source organism: Ptiloglossa arizonensis (assembly GCF_051014685.1). Lineage (NCBI taxonomy): Eukaryota > Metazoa > Arthropoda > Insecta > Hymenoptera > Colletidae > Ptiloglossa > Ptiloglossa arizonensis. The sequence continues at coordinate 12,469,427 of NC_135055.1, forward strand.
TTAACGCTCGAAGATCTCGTATCGGTTGATACATTGTATCGAGAGTATACTGTATATTGCAAGTAATACGATATATATTTATATTTAATGTTATATCATTTTCTAGAAGCAAAATGTAGGAACGACAGCGTTCGTTACACGAGATGAACGTTTTCCGATATGAAAATAATTTTCAAACATACCAGGAACCTATCGGAGATAAACATAAAAGTGGAGGAATCATATATTGGTTAAACAAAAGGAAGAGCGTGCGAAAGCAAAATTAATATTTCATAACCGCTTACGCAGCATATAAGCACTCGCGATACACGGTAAAATATTTGGATTATGATTTTGTTTTTCGTTTCTTCTTTTAGCAAATGAAAAACAACAATCAATTCTTCGAACACTTTCTTGTCTCTCTAACTGTATCTCATAAGATATTTACTATTCTATGTCACTGTGTTTTAACACTCTTGTACGCCGAATGACGAGCAAAATTTATTCGTACGAAACAACTATGATTCTGTTTAGGTAAAAAGGTGCAACTGCATCTTACAGGTGCACCGATGAGAGTTGACTTTTGTAACTAAAAAAGGCATTGTCCCAATTTCTAAAATTACCCTGTAGAGTTTTTTCCGCATACATGTTCGTTCGGGAAATAGATTAACTTACTAGTTGCTAGAAATATTCGTTCGAGTTTGCATGAATTTATTATCATTATTCGGTTCAAATATTTCTCTCCTTTTGTAATAGTAATTTTAAAAAGATATTTGCACTTTAATTGCTAGCTCTTGTAGTTTCTCGAATAATATATTATTTGAATGTTTTTGGAACAAATATCCCATACAATATTTTGTCAAGTTGAAGTATTTCGTACCAATGTTTTTCTTTTTCTGAAAAAAAATTTTTCTAAAATTTAATCTATGACCTTTAATTAGAAGATTTAGGTCCCTTTTTTTACATAAAAATGCACAAGCCTGCAACTTTTTTAAAGTATAATATATTTAATCGAAACACTTTTCATTTCTCCAATAATTCGTTATAAAATTCGTTCTATAAAAATCCATTCTAATTTTATTTTTTTATAAAACTTGAACCTAAAACAATTGGGGTTGCTGTTCTTACAGGCTTTTCATTCCAGAACAATTTATTTCATAAACTAACTTTTCTCGTAGAAATAAATATCCATAATCGAAAGATTAGAGAACAAAGGAAAAATAGTCAAAATTGCATGTTTTGATTTACAAAGTTTCTTACAGTTATTCTTTCAATTTGAACTCGTACGGAACAATCGTTCGACCATCGTGATAATTCAATTTGGAAAAGAAATAATATTGAATAATGGATCTAAAACTCCTCTCGATAAACGATAAAAAGATACTAGAAAATCTTGTTATTCGCTTGTGTAACAAATGACAATCATAGATCGTTTACGTAATTAAATTCAAAAATAATTTTCTATAAACACGAATGTCTAGAATATTTGAGAAATCTTTTAGAAACAAAAATGAAAGATCGAAACATTTTTATCGGATAACATTTATAATAATGTATACATGAAATGAAAATTACTTTGCGACAAACAGACCGGCACTGAACAAAAAGGTTAAGATGAATTTTTTTATTTTCCCTGTTTGAACGATTCTTGAATTTGTCCCTATAGAATTTATAAAAAACGAAACGAATATTTACAGGACAAAAGGTTCACACGTGTCTGTATAGAAAGTTTGCGATTTGGAAATACGTACTTATAAATAGAAATTCGATTTCCACGGTGGATTTTCTTCTTAGTTTCGCATCGAGTGTGCTCGAAAATTACCACCCAAAATTTGCGCCGTAACAATAAATTCGTTCGATTGAAAAGCGCACATTGTTGATCGCAAATACGTGTCTCTTGAAAATATACGAAATAATATGAAACGAGGAATTAATTCCTTGTGTTCGAAACAAATTGTGTATACAGTAACGTGGTGCGATAGATTGTTTGGTTTATAATCGTAAATAATTAAGGTAGATTTATCGAATGTTAGTAGGGTTAAAAATTTTAACAATGTTCGTTATCGTATAATTTTTCATATTTTCCACAGATATATTTCTACCGAGTACCATTTTCCTCTAAAATTTGATTCTTCTCGATTTCTCATCGACTCAGAATTTTGTGTTTCTCGACCCACTTGAAGCATTTTAAACATCATTAACGAAAAACACCTCTCTTACTTCACACGTCTGTTGCCCTTTCGTTGATAAGAGAAATCTTCCGGTTCGCCAGAAGTAATTTTAAACGCGAACTTACCGCGAAGATCATTCGATTTTCGATCTCATTCTCGTTATCGTCATCCATCGTGAAAACTGCACGTGCCTCGAACACTATTGTACACCGATTTCTGTACATAGAACACTCTACGTAGACGTAATAAGTATTTCCAGTAGGTACTTAGATCCTCCTTTTAATCTTTAGTTCGTAATCGTTCGCCAAAAATACTGAAAAAAAAAAAGGAACTTAATCGGTGTAATTACGTTACGAGAAGATGTTGCATCTTGGGATACGTTTAACCTCCCCCTTGTGGGAGCAGAGTTTCATCGTGACGCGATAAATTGCTCGATCGAGTCGAGAGTAGAGTCAATTTTGAATGAAAAACGTTTCCCAGGATGCAAGCCTCGATACCGACGGGAAAAAGCTTCGATTCGGCTCCTGAAGGTCTTGGAATCGCGTCTTCTTGAAGGTCCTAGGCTCTTAGTTCGACGTAGCACTCGAGTTTCTGTTCTGAAGTTCCTAAAGACTCGTTCTAACTTAAGTGTGCATAATATATAGACGATAGATTGTACTTATTAGCGTGGTAAATGTTATAACGTCCTATCGTATGTAGATACCGCGTAGGTCAATTGTTCGAAACGTACGAAATCCGACGCGTGGAGCCTGAAACGTTTGCTGAATTGTTTATAAAAATGTGTTTCGTTCTCTCTTTTTATTTTACTTTAACTGTGCCCCTCGTGCACGTTCTCGAACGCGAGTGCAACTTGCGCGACTCTTGCTTGACACTTTCGCGAGCTCCGGGTTCTCATACAGAAGACGGTATTGATTAACTTAATGAAAAGGAATTAGGCAAACGGAATTGTAATATTTAAAAAATTTTCAAAATCTTGCTCATTTGAACGATAAAAGAAACGTTGCGCACGTTATTGATATTGAAACGCATCGAAAGCAAAATTTTTAAGTCGCTCAAATATTTTGTTTGAGCGCGACGGTTTGCAAATGTTTCATTGATTTTTTGTCGATGAATTTTCAAGTTCGGATAAAAAGTTTGTGTCGAGTCATTTTTTGAATAGGAAATTAAAATTTTGTTATCTTAAGACAAATACAATGGGATCTAGACTAACTGTTATCGAAACAAAATTCGAATGCAGCTCAAAGTCACTGTGATTGCATTTGTGTGGTGTATATAGTGGTGACCTTGAGCAGCCAATTGATTTTACTCCGACCAAACCAAGCTCGAAGTAAATCAGACTGATAGGAATAAAAATGTTTCTCATGTCGCGCGCATGTCATTTTGCAAATATCAATTAATTCTATACTCGGAAGAACCTCGTCGAACGTTCGAAAGGAGGACGAATCATTTTGAAGATTATTTCTCTATTTCGTAAACAGAAGGAGCAACTTTAATTATCGATCAAAACTATGAGACCATATCTTAACGAAAGCTCAATCGTTTCTCAAAAATGAAATAAGACTTGGAAAAAAAATTTTAGTTTTCGTAACATTACAATATTCTCCTGCTCTGGAACGATAAAACATTTAAATATTGAGTAAAAGAATATTTTAAAGTTTACAGAGAATAGAAAAATGTTTAAAAAATTTTCGCATAGACGCTCGAAATATTGAGTTAATTTTGCAAAAACTTAATTCTTGATAGCAAACTAGGAAACAGTGGTTCCAGAAACTGAGACAAGTCATTATAAAAATAATACAGGAACGAGTTGAATGGTTCAAGGAGATCGATTTGTTTTTCAATCGATCTGTAAACTTTTTCTATAATTTGATTTCTTTTCAATCCATTTGCAAATGAAACTTAATTAAAGCATGGACATCGAAAAGCGATATAGTTTACGAGTTATTTGAGAATAAGAAATGCGACTTGACTCAATTTTTGAAGAAGTTTGTATACTTCAAGATTTACATTCCATGTATTAAAAATATCGATTTAACAACAATATCGTAGTGAACGATCGTAAACCGAACATCGAAAGTTATTTTCAACGCAGGTACCAACTAATTATCACAGTTTCATTTCATCATGCCTGTCAGTTATAAAAAGTAACGATAATACAAATTGATTTTATATTTTTGATCGATAGTACATTCATTCCATATATCTATGACATCGATCAGTCGAGAAAGCATAAAATCCAAAAGTTAATCCAGGTCTCGCTGTATATCGTCGAGAGTAATCGAACAGCGAAAAATCCAGAAAATTATTAATTTTTGTAGAAAAAAATCGATTTAACCCTCAACATCCACTTAAAAAACACTTTACTTACTTCGTCGCGATAAAAATATATCGTAAATGCTGTATTAACCGTAAATTTCCGAAACTCGATTCAATGTCTCGTTCGAATATCTACTGTACGTACTGTACGAAGCTGAAAAGAACACTTCCAAGCGATATTTTCGCGCGTGAATTGCGCGCTCGCGGTGCTATTAGTCGTAAATTTATGATCCCGATCGATAGTGTAACAACCGTTTGAAAAATTCTGATCTCGAAATCCGAGTTCCAATCGGAAGCGTTCTTTCCAGCCTCGTACGGTACACTCCACACGCGAACGAAGCACCAAACGGTTGATCGTCGTGGTACCGTCACAATGACCTTGAACTCAGTCTCGAAGTGTCGAAAAACGCAGCACGTTATTCTCTTAAGTTAGTCACGAGGGGCACGTGAACCCTTTCCGTCCACGAACGTTGTGACACTTTTTAGTTAAGTTTACCTCGCGGTCGATCATCGACGCGTTCGGTGAAGGTTCGATCCTCGCTACCCACGTAGCGTTCTAGGATCACTCGATCCTCTACTCGAATTGTAAATAGGAAACATACGCGTAGCATATCGCCCGTATCTCTTGCCAGAGGGTGTCACGTTGCAATACACACATATCCGATAGATTTATTCCTAATTAGAGTTCCTGTGAAGGCAGCTTATCGTTAATTAACACGGGGACGGAGACTCTTTTGTCTCCTGTTCTCCGTGAACGTGCAACACGACCGAGAAAAGGAAAAGAAAAATTAAAATGAAAAAAAAAAAAGAAAGGGAACGGCAGCCGACGAAAATCGAGCTCGCCGGTGGAAACGCTCGAGTCGAGTCTCGATCGGTTGTTCTTTCGATGTACCTTCAACGATCCACCGGTTCGATCTCGTTGCGTATCATCGTGACGATGTCGCGAGATCGATGACAATTACGATCCGTACTCGACCGTTTGTCCCGTAACCCGTTGAGAATCGAGACAAGTTCGTTGGTCGATCGTCGAAGAATCGAACTGGCGACCGGTTTCGTTGTCGTTTGTTTTCACGGGAAACCGTCGCGAGAGTTTACTAACGTTTACCAGGAAATTGTGAGGAAGCTTTCGACGTTTACTGAACGATCGTCCGGGATAATTCGCGGATTCGTCGTGATTCGATGTCGAGGAACTAGGGGACACACGCTTACGAATCTTCGAACGTCTGTACAGATGGAACGAACGATGACAAGTCGAACGCGTAAACACACCATCGAAGCCATCCTCCTCTCCAGACGTAAACGACGACTGCGGTACTCTCGAGAGGCTTTCCTCGTTACGACTTTCCTTAATTATCGTTTAGCGGATGGTATTGACAGTATTAAAAGAGTTACAAAGAGTTAAGTAACCCTATCGCGGTTGTTCCGATTATACGTTACACGTACACATGCACACGAACACATATATACGCGATCACGTACCCACAGGTTACGTACGTAACGAGACACACGAAGCAATACCCGCGTATGTATATCTATACGTACATATGTATCTATAAATATACACATGCATGCATACGTACGTACGTACGTAGGTACATACATACATATACACATCCGTGCATGCGTGCATACATACATATACACATGCATGCATGCATACATAGATATATACATGCATGCATGCATAGATACACATGTACATGCATGCATGCATACGTGCATACATGCATGCATACGTGCATACACACGTGCATACGTACATACATACGTGCATACGTACATAGATATATGTATGCCTACGCATATCTATATCTGTAGATATATATATATATATATATATATATATATATATATATATATATATGTATGTATGTGTATCTATATTTATAGACGTGTTTACACAGATTTATTACGGGGACGACACAATGATGCGTAATTGGCAAGCACTTTTACGAAGTACAAGACGTTAGTAGGATTTTATTAGTACCAACCGGATGTGACGCACGTGTGCGAGCGTGTCTGATTGTGTGTGGATTCGCGCGCAGTGGGTGTGTGCTTGTGCGCGTGTATGTGTGTGCATGCGTTTGTGTGAATTAAACAAACGGAAAGGAAGAAATTCGCGGAACGATCCTGCGTGTACTCGAGGGAGACGATTTGTTTATTAGGTTAGGGGGCGAGACAGGAATGAGAATAAGGGTGTCGCATGTACAATAATTATTAGGTACCTATACATATAAACCCATAAACGATTAGCGCGACTATTAATTTTCCGGACTAAAGTTCCTTGGGGGTTATGCGTTTGGTACGTGTCTCGAACCGAAGCCACCCCGATGTGATGACGGTGCTTTGTTTCTCTTTTAATTAGAGCTATTAATTTTTATCATCATCCTTAAGCGACATAGTTACGTTACTTAGGATTTATTTTGTTATTCTAACATTATTATTATTATTATTATTATTATTATTATTACTATTATTATTATTATTAATTATTATTATTAATTATTATTAATTATTATTATTATTATTATTAATTATTATTATTATTATTCACGACATACTATTACGATTACTTATACGTACATTATTAAAATATACGAATGCCTATTTTCAAACACGAACCCCTCGTTTGCTGTATTTTTACTTTGCATTTTCATTTTTCCACTGCGTGCCGCGTCTCCAGCACTCGGTTCAGCTGTTCAAGCCGAGAAAATCTCTCCTTCCCTCCTTCCCGTCTCCTCCCGTTGTCACGAACATCGAGTATACAGGGTGTCCCCGAATTAAATGTGCCGACTCTACCTTGAATTATTCACCTGTACGATTTGCTCGATGTTACGCATCGGGAACGTCGACCCGAAAGAATTTTTCATTCATTTAAAGTCACTACGAGAGAATTGTTTCATCGAACACTTCGATCTATCGTTCGAAGAACGGTAAGTGTCGATAAACTTTTCACCACGACTCTCGAAGAAAGATCAAGAGCTTTTGTCATCGTCGATCGTAGAACACTTCAATTTGATCGTTTAATTTACCGACACCCTATATAGATGTTCCACTAGGCGCAGCTTAATATCTTTTTATTTTAAACGTAAGGAAGAAGTATCGAGTAGAAATGTTGTACGGCTTCGAAGTGGATACTATGTGGTAGCAGTAGCGTAGAAATTCCAAGTTCAACCGATTCTTTGAAATGGAACCTTCGATGTTTTTTATGACGGAATTCGACAGAGAAATAAATTTTGAGAATTCAAGTATTAAGGTACATCGATCGTGAAACTAATAGTTTCCAGAGTATTCAGCTTCTGAAACAGCGTCAAACATGTACTATTGGAAGCTGAAGAGAATGATCTTAGAAGGATTGTAGGTTCTATTGGTCAAAATGGAACTCTTCTTTGTAAGGTACTAAACCAGGCCTGCAAAGAGTGTCATACTTTAGTCGTTGTTGTAGTTAGACTCTTTAGTTGAATTACTAGTCCAAACATAGAAGAAGTAAGATAATGCTATACCTTGAAACAGTTTTTTTCACTTGCCAACAATACATGAGATATGTCGGTAGAAAGACTGCAATTCGAATACCTTGGCAATTAAATATATTGGAAACTATTAGTCCTAAAATAAAGAGTTCATTTCAATTTTCAATAGTATACGAGATATAGTAGTTCAAACATTGCAATTCTAATGCTTTGGTAGTTGAATATCCCAGAAACTGTTACTTCTAGATATATCTTAATACTTTTAGTCTCAAAATTCATTATTATATTGAATTTTGCTATAAAAACATAGATCTTCTGTACATCGAGGTTGACCTTCAAATTTCCACAAAGAACTCATTGCTTATATCGTGTTAACCTCGTAGCCGTAGAACTTTTGCAAGTAACGTTTCTTCTCTCTGTTGTAAATATTGTCGATAAAATTCTCTTAGTTTAACCTTACGGTGAATAATTGTCGACACTTTGTTCGATTATTCGAAAGAGGAGAAATATTCAAGTGGCACGTTTCTAGTGGAACACTCTGTAGAACACGCTCGGTTTGTGGGCTGTCTGGTGATTCTGATCTCACCCGGAACTGTAGATCCTCGACTAATGATCGATACTGGTTGATTCTGGTTAAGAAGTACAGAACAGTGTAGAAAACATCGCACGAAACGACGAACATCGAATCGTTCTCCCTTTAGGACTCTCATCAATGGCTGGTGCCTTGCGAAAGACATTGGGTTCTCGTTCGATTAGCGAAGATAAGTCACGCTCGGTATGACGCTCGAGAGATGAGATGACACGGTTAGCGTGACAAATCCTAGTGTTCGACGAGTAAAAATAATTTATCGAACACCACCAGTACTTGACCAGTCGGTTCTGTAAACTTTGTTCGAAACGTTCACACCCGAATGTCGTCGAATCGAGTTGGTTCCTTTCCCAAGTGTTGCAATTCGTTCGAAACTCTTTCTCCAGTGTTAGAATTCAATCAAAAACTGTACATTAATTTGTACATTCGTCAGGATCTCTTAGTCTAGGTTCAGAGCGTGTGTTTTCAATTTTTTCGATATTACGTTCAGTATCGGGTCATTTCGTAAGGCTTTGAGTTTAAATAAATTTGATTCAAGGAATACATACGCATAATAAATATTGTATACAGGGTATCTATCTTCGCAGATGATTTCTTCTCGTTCATAGAACAATCGATCAATACTTGGTAGAAACAGTTGCTCCAATTTTAAACATTCGTCCAGCGTCAATTTTAATACTCTCGAGTATTCATCATTTTTATTTCTCAAGAAAATTATACGGAACGAGTACTATCACGATCATAGTTAACATTCATTCAAATTCTTTCCAAATGATGGAAGACTGGACACAAAGAATTGACGAACACTTCACTAATTCGAACAAGTAGAATTATACTTACTATATATGTATACTTACTCACGGTCAAATGCTCAAAGACTCACGAAATGAACTCCGTATAATAATTTTCGTCCCAGGATTAAGTCATCGTACAATGGAATTATTATTATTGTTAAGCTTCGTTATTAATTCACAGATATTTGACAAATATTCATTTATTTTTATTTCGCGATCAGTTTACCTGTCGCGCGAATTAAACGATCTGTATAGCTCGCGTGATTCGTGAGAAGTTAAAAGCTGCCGCAGACGGACGTGGAAAACTTTCGATAATGTTTTCCAAGCCAAGGTTGAGCACCACTGATACGCAATGCCGATTAATCGCGTCGCAACCGGCGCGTACAGTAATATTGCGGATACGGCATATTATTTTTTTTTTTTTTTCCTCGAGCGACCGCAAATTTTTACGTAAAACCGCGCTACGTACTTTCCTGGACTTTCACGATTTTTCCACCGTATCGGTGTCCAATGTTCCACAACTATTATCCGGTACAATTTGCGTACGAAATAAGCTCGTTGGTTCTTATGAATATTTTTTTTTTTTAAGCCAACTCCTTTGGTTCCAGATTACGTAGAAAATGGTTGGATACGAAATTTTCTGGTTTTAACCGTGGAAAATTTAGAAATTTCTCCGTGGATCGAGAAATCGATGGTTTCGAATCGTCGCGTGAATTTTTGTGATAACGTGTAACAATTTCCAATGGTGCAATGTCAATCGTGTTTGTCGTTTCAAGCGTAGGCTTTCGCGTTCGTATTTTAAGTTCCGTTGTGTAATAATTGCGTTATTCGAGTTTGGGCAAAATTTAAATACGCGAGGTTCTCGAAGAACAAACGTAAGTGAAAAACCAAAAGTAAGTAAACCGTATCAGTTCGTTACGGATTGTGCGAAAAATATTTCGATCGTAGGAAAAAATGTCTTCGAGAGTGGTTGAACTTCAAGGTTAAAAAATCTGAAAACAGACTAGAGAATTGCAATATCGAGTTACGAAGAAGCAACGACTGTGCTAGAATCCTCGCAATTATCGACAGGATTAGATCGAACATATAGTGACAAAATGATGTTACACGGTCTTGAAAGTTTTTACAGGTTTTGAAGGTCTTCGACGATCTTGAACGCCTCGATAAAACAAGAATTTTTCGAAGCCTCGATGATCAGCCAAGCAGAAACATATGAAATTAAAATTCGAACAAATTTAATTTTAAATAAGATATTTCTATTTTTCTTTATCTATTTGTAAAACTACTGCGACGATACGTTCAATATTGTAATTAAATTATGGAATATCGTGAAACGTATCGATCATAACGGAGTATCCAATTTTTTAAACTTTTAAAGAAGCTGAAAATTTGTTTACGTTTATAATTGACTTGAGAATTTAATCCTTTCGTGCAAAGATGCATAGTGTATATAATCACGTATCTTTATACCCGAGTCACGATTCTTGACAACGTTCCACGCAGAAACCGTAATGTCGTTTTAATGTATCGACCCTTTTTATGAACGATCTACCTTCTTAATACTTTCAATATTATTTATTAAAATTGTATCGAGGAGTTCATTTAAAGCCGGTAGGTTCAATGAAATTGCACATTGATTTCTCACTGAAAATGACTCGATAGGTTCGGAAAACAGCGAACTAAGTTGAGTGGTTGTAAAAAGGTTAAGAACGTACAATATGGAATCGTACGTCATGCTATCAACGATAAATACACCGCAGTACGTACTGTGCATCGAATATCTTGCTATTCTTGGTATCGTATAAAGATATATCGTATACATACCACTCGAGACAATTACGAATATCAAGGCTTTGAAAAATTTACAATTTACCAAGATTAACAGCCACTCAATGGCTAGATTTTCCACTTTAAATCGAATTGAGAACAAATCGTGACTCGTCTAAGAACAATCTAATACCATCGGGACATATCGAATTTTTCAATAATGCATCACGTTGGTTCAGGATTACTTGAATTTTTTTGTATTCAAATATTCGAGCACTTCGCTGAATAAAATTCGAATATCATTCGAGCACTTCGGTATTCGAATACTACTCGAATACTCGGGCACTTCGGTGAGTAAAATTCGAATACCATTCGAGCACTTCGGTGTTCGAATACCACTCGAGTACTCGAGTACTGGAACATAATACGAATACTTGAATATTCGAACACTATTTGAATACTTGAGTATTCGAATATTTTGTGCACCGATAGAGTATTCGAATATTCATAGTATTTTGAACCAGTGCGAGTATACGAACATTTTATTATTCGAACAATATTCGAACAACGATATTCAAATACTCTGGTAATTCAAATTTATCGGCCCGTTTCGAACGTATACCCAAAAAATATTCGAATATCGTGTTATTCGAATAGTCCGTCTTTGAGTAACATTTAAATCGAACGAAAGTTTGAATATTCCCCACGGAATATTCATCCCTTTTGCTTCACCATCGAATGAAAAATTTGTACCCGCCAAACGACATAATTTTACGTCCACGTTTGCATCGACGACGTCCGTGCAATTATCCTAATGCGTAACGATCATCGACCCGGGGGAACCGCAAAAACGAGTTTCGAAACTTGACTTCGACACCAAAAGTTGTTCCCCAGAAATCAGTTTCTCGATCAATTCGTCGAACGTAATTCGTTCGACCCGATTGGTCCGTAGCCGGGAAACTCGGGTGCTTTTCTTTCCCCGGTTTTCCTCGAACTCGGTTAAACGTTCGATGCGGCGAAGTGACGAGAGTAGAAGAAAAAAAACGAGAACACTTTGACGATTGCCTGCGCACTCGACCGACTGTAACATAAAGTAGACTTTAATGATTAACGGGGGAAACGAGAGGAAGAAAAAAAAAAAAAAAGAAGAAGAACGGACACGCGCTCGCAAACAAGCACACACTCTCGGTTATACGCGTGGGCAAAGGCGCGCGTGCGCGCGCGCGCACACGAGAGGAATAAGTGGCATAAGCGTACTTACGTATAATATAATACTTTATCGCAAAATGCATAGGCGAAGCATATAGAATTACGATTACACGTAGGTGAGTTTAGAGGTTACGTACACGCTCGCGGTGAATTGGTGCGCGCGCAGGCGACGGTGCTGCGCAGGCGCGCGCGCTTTTCGTACGATCGTATTCAAATCGACACCTCTGATTCGTTATCGAACGTCTTTATACTCTTTGTTCCTGGAATACGTTGACACGTTTGGCACCCTGGACACGTTACGTTTCTCTTTCGTTCTCCCTGTAACGGAAACATTAATCGCACCGCAATAAAGAACGCGAACAACCAAGTATTGTTAAACAAACGACGATCGTTGTCGGACAAATTCGCGAGACGCTGAAGGTTCGCGAAAACGAGAAACGATTATCGCGAGTTCCTTGGAACGATCCAAGTTCGAACGAACAATAATATTCTTAACAAATAATAGTGATTTTAAATTCGCATAAATTCGAGAAACAATTTTAAACAATCGATGGAAACTTCGAGGCTTGAAAATCTATTATTTTCTCTCCGTACGTACGCACTCGAGTCGAGGTCCGGTTAATTTCGATTCAATTGTTTCTTAATAGTTTTCGAGACAATTTTTCCATCGATAATAATTAAATGAATATCCCGTCGAATCGATTTCACGGTTTTTATTTTCGGCGGTTGAATCCACTCGTATAGCCGCGGGATGAAATAACCACTGTTCACTGTTCTCTCAACAGGCAGAGATTAATGTTTGCCGATAAGGGCGTATCGTTCGTTCGAGAACAAACGATCGGAGCGATTTTCGCGAAAACTTGCCGCGAAAAATTCATTTTCCTGATTACTCGGGGCTCGTTGTCGCGTGTTTCGCGACAAAGCGTTCGTTTAACGTTTATTCGGTAATTAAAAAAGCGACTCGTAGCTCGTTGCGTCGGCGACGACTTGGGGCGTTATCGGGGATCCGAATCGCTCGCGTTGCAATTGCGATCGGGGATCGAGAATCAGCGATTCGAGCGAATTCGACGTGACGCCTCACCGTTTTGCGTATACTGGCTCAACGTTCGATCGCATGTTCGCACGGAACAATATGAACATTTTTGTAAAACGAACCGCTACCCATATCAGTTGTAGTTCATATCAAAAGCGCGCCGAGACGATCGCGAGTAACGATTTTCCCAGCGTGGGAGAATTTTCTTCCCGCGCAAAATATGTCTCCCTTGGGACACACGAAACGACAATCGTTCTTGATCCCTCGAACCAAAGTTTACGGAAAAATGATCGATATTTTCCACTTTAATGGGAGACAATGCTTTCCACGTTGAAACGTACGAAGAATCTTCGACGACAGGATTTGATTTCTCGATTGTACAGATGAAAGGAGAACATTCTCAAACGGAACGAACGTGTCGAAGATACTCTAACCGAAAGAAGTCGAAACGTTTCTCGAAATAAAAAAATAGCAAGCTGTTCCTTCGAGGACGAGCTCGTAATTAACGGTGTCAATATCGAAGTTCGTTTCGATTGGACGCGAACGAATTATCTTCCTTCAGCTCGTCAATATCGTTACACAATTCCCCGTATGTTTTCCTTTTCTCATTCGGTACTGGGATCGGTTTAATTTAAATGCAAATTTTTCTTCCCAGAAACTTGCATTACTTAATCAGACGTTATCCTAACCGTTATTTGGTTCTTTCTACTGCAGAATACGACCTGTGTACCTCGTTACTCCCGAAGAGGACCTGACCTCGAAACATTGAACGAATGAAAATTACATTCCAAGTTAAATACCAATCGAGAAGAGACCGTATTTCCAAGGAGGTTCTCAATTTTCGTTTCCAATTGGACGCGGTGATCAATAGAAATCTCTTCGAAAGAAAATTGTCCTTAAGAAGAATTGTACCACGACTCGTGACGAATTTTGAAAAAGAAGGCTGTGCAAGTTGAATCGCGAGAAGAACACTCCCGACGATTCAACGCTCGCGATGTCGGAATAAATGAGCGGGAAACAATTGTTGTTCGTCGATTCGCGACGCGTTTGGTTCTCAATTGGGGAATTGTTCGATGGACGAAAAAATTGCAACCGGTGCAGCTCGTTTCGACGAGATCGGTCGACGAATTCGCGAAATTCCAAGCCCCGAAACCGTAACGCTTGAAATTCCTGTTCCATCCACGGCTTAGAGGGAAACCGGGTGTTCTCTTTGGGACACGACTTCCTCGACGCGTCATCGATGCGACTTCTTTTGTGTTCCTTTGTCCCGCGGAATTCTCCTCGTGGCTGGTGTTATTAAGGGCTAAGGGCGGTCATGCTCGTTGGCGCCTGTTCCCGCCCTTTTGTACGTTTCGAGTGGCGCCGCATTGTTCGAGCGAGTACGTACGCAGAGCGGAGACACGAAACCAGGTCAGGGGCTGATGGTTCCACGCTTAACGCGTAAAATTGAAATTATCGAGCAATTTCGATGCTCGGGACGATACCGCGCGCATATTCCCTCGGCCAGAATCGTTCCATACGTTATCGCGAAACTGTCGCGAATTCTTGCGCCCACCTCGCCGCTTCTCGCTTCCGTTTCGCGATTTTTAATTCGGTAACCAACTTGGTAACGTATTTATCGCGCGATACGCGCGGGAGGACACGGTTCGATCGATTATATCCCGCGCAAACTCGTAAACGGCACAGCGCCGGACAGATTCGTCGCGAAAACTAACCTCGAATTTTTCCCGCGCGATTCCTTACGACACGCGTGATCGTGTTCGCCGAACGAGTTTAAAGAGCCATCGATCGTTCCACAGATCGATTTTTCTTCTCGTTTCTATCGCGAAGTTAACAGTCGACGCGACGAATTTCGTTGATTCGATTAAACCGAGTATCGATTCAACGAGTGAAAAAGCTTCGAACGCGAATATTCTCGAAATCGTTGAAATTTCCAGATACATTTTCGCCGAGATCCTTTTACAACTCTCGATGAGTTTACGTATCCATAGTTCTCGCAAACGCTGTACAATTATCGGAATAGTTTTCTATTATTCGACGAGTGGGTAATTTGAATATTTTAAGTTCGATTAATTTCTCACGACGCGACGGAGCTCGCGAGTACAATTTACGTTGGAAATTTCCAGAGAAATATATATTTATTATTTTTAAATAATCTTGTTCGCGTTTCCCGAGCGTGAAAGGAACGAGAAAATTAAATGCGTGGGTGTGTATACGTTTTTTTTTGTCGCTCGCTTCTCGACGAAAACGATGATTGGAATTTTTGAGGGAAATACGTTGAATCGCTTTCGCGAATATTGATCCTTTGAGCCGAAATGTTAATTAACGAGGGGATTCAAGTAATCAAATACCGTGTCATTATGCGTTCCGTTATAAATGTCGTTTTGACTGTTAACCGTACTTTATTACATGTTAATTAATGCTATCTTCAAAATTAAATTGGAAACTGTTACAAGAACTGGTCGCCGGGGCTGAAAACGTTCTGGCAGCGTTTCAAAGTTCCGCTGCAAAGCAACGCGTGATTCATTAATTACAAAATTGGAATCCACCATCCCGAAACTAACTCTGATGAATTTTGTAAATGCTACGCGCGTCAAAAGAATCTCATTTATTTTACGTTTAATTTCCACGTGTATCCCCGTCGACGATCCACAATCTCCGGCATCAAATATTTCCCAACAAAAAGAATACGTTCGTTATCATACTTTTATCAAATATTCGCGGTCCGACCGTAAAAATTCACTTCGACCCTCCAGCGATCAAAAAGACCATCGTCGACTCGCTAAAAAAAATCTCCGAACAACTTCCCGGAACATTTCTTTATCGCTCGAAACGAATCGTTTTTCTCGTTAAATCGAAGAATTTTATTAACAACGGAAACATGGAATTGTTCGGCCCAGAATTTGCCAACCGTATCCGTAATTGGCGATTGACAATGCGTTTCTAAAGTCGAGTGTCGAGAGACTCAGTGTCTCGTAGCCCCAACCCCTGGCACTGAAGAACCGATAGAACAATGGTAATAGTCGATTAAATTTAAACATAACGATCCAAAAGTGGAGAAAAGAAATATCGATGCAATAGATTGTTCAACGAGTTTCGTCGTTTGATAAAACTAATCGAACAACCTGATAAATTTGATCGAACAACGAAACTTATTGACCAATATATTTATCAAATGACCTGGTACACCATTCGATTAATTTTTAGTCGAATACCTGTAATTGTTTAATTTTAACCAAAATTACAGGTATTCTGGTGTACGACTTTCAAACTTCCCCTGATTTTCAAATTTAGCGATTAACGCGTACGTTTAGGCATAATTTTGAAACTTTGACCGAAATTACAGGTACAATCGCGATAGAGAGAATCCGTTGGTCGCGAGCGATTTGCACGTGGAAGAGAAGATCGATTGATCGAAAAGAGATCCGGAAATAATTGACGCGTGTTTTCGAGTTGCTTACAACGAGATATCAACCCCCCTTCCCCTACGTAGACTCGATATATTTTAGACATTAATAGTACACTGACTGAGAGAACGAGAAAGGGGTACTCGTATCAGAGTGGACCGTGGGGTAGGAGGGGGGGAACTGATCGAGATCGATCGTCGATGTCTCGATCGTCGATGCGTTTTCCTCGAAAACGGATGTTTCGTTTCAATCGAGTGTACGATCCCCGATACGAGAATTCGTGTCGACCTCTCCAGGGACAACGTCGCGACTAGACGACTTTTAAAATTCATCGGGACGCGAATGGTTAAAATTGCTCGTCGAGTATGCAAAATTTCATTATTATAACGTCGATGGGCGTCAAGTGGTATCGATTCGAATCGATTCGAAACGATCAACCACACCGTGGAGGTCGAACGATGGAAACGTGTTTCGGTTCGCGAATAGGGGTTGAACTGTTCTCGTATGATTCCTCGCTCGGTTAAGAGCGAAACGAATGCGTTCCCGTTTGATTTATTCGCTGAGAGGCACTACGTTCGAAGATAATCGATGTTTTCGACCATTTGATTACCTTGGATCGTTCCCCGCGACCCTCGACGCGCGGCAAAGGGGGCGAGCGTAAAATTTCTTCGAAACGTTCGAAACTCCGCACCGTAACTGGGAGAAATATTTCCCGCGCGATCGGTTTATATTAATAATTATCGCGTTCCCGCGCGCGTAGACGCGATACCACGCGCGTTACCTGTGTGCACGCTCCGCGGTGCCGTGTGCATAATTCCAAGGGGTTAAAGGTCACCGATGCCCCGAATTCCGCGAATTATTCTCGCGTTCGATTAATTATTCGCGATAGCAATCGCCACCGGATGCCCCGATGGCGATGTTAACGCCCCGAGTCGCGTCGATTAATATTGTAAACCGCGCGCCGCGGCTTTTTCGAGGACTCGAGCGAACGAGGGACGGTGGGGGGGTGAGACGAAAGATAGACGGAACGTACACGCGTTTAAAGGTTCGTTTCCATGTGATAATCGCGAGGAAACGCGTCTCGTGATTCTCGCGCGATCGAACATGAGCTCCGCGATGGAATTTTCGCGTTCTTTTTTCCTTCTCTTTTTTTTTTTCTTTTCTTTTTTCTTATTTCCAGGAGCTTGCGATTCCCTCTCTCCCATGGGAAAACGTCCCCTCGGTGGCTCCAGGGAGACGATTCCTCGAGAGTCACGCGGGGCTGGGAGGGTGGATGTTGCAACCGCGGGAGGAGACGGTAACACGTTTCGACCGACGGTGTGTTAACCGACACAAATTTTCATTGGGTAACTCTAGAGGACTGAAATAGTTAATTGTTAATACTTGGTGCTCAACGACTACGATCGGTGGGTTCGGGTCGTTGGTTCGGTATACGAACGAAACGAACCCTCCTCGCGTTTCTTCGGCCCTCCTCCGATGGTTCTTTCAGTTCCAGGCTCGTCGACTCGCTTCGCTCGAGAGACACCTCGCGGCTGATTTCTCGCCGCGTGCACCCCCAACCCACACACCCACCCCATCCCTATCCCCTGGAGCGAGAAATAGTTTTGTCCTCGGGGCTGAAATCGCTTAACGGTTCGCGACGAATGAATTACACTTACCGTTCGCGGAACGTATAGATGGTAACGAGTAGAGAAGCTCCGGGGCAGCCATCGCGGCCGAGAAACCGCGAAACGATCGTTTCGCGCGAGGCGTGTCAGTGTTCGATCGAGGGTGACTTTTCCCAGGCAACGTATTGTTTATCGGCGAGAGGGTCGGAGAAACGGTAACGTCGTAACGATAACAAAAAAAAAAAAAAATGAAAAAAAAACCAATGACGGCGTCCGTACGAGGCCGGACGCGGAATCGTCGAAAGGTTCGCTCGACATCTTCTCTTCTGTAATGGGAAACGAGTAAAGAAAATAAATGGACGAACGACGACGCGCTGGGACGCAGCGCGGCCGGTTAATGGTGTTTAAAGGTAACGATAAAAAGAATAAAAAAAAAAAAAATTAAGAAATCGAGTAAATAATATCAGTTCACACGGGAGAACCTACTATGCAATGAATCCAATAGCAATAACTGTATAAACAAAAGAGAGAAGAAAATGGATACGAAAGGAAATGACGTGGAGGGAGCGCGATGAGTGTGAAAGGGGCGGTGAGGTTGACGGGAGACGGAGACATCGCGGAGACGTCGAAATGACATCGCGCTGCATATATATTATAAATAGATATCGTTTTGAGAGAGGAAAGATTAATAACCGATAAACTCGAAACCATTTCTTCGGCTCCGCTGATCACGCTACACTATATGTATATGTATATATGTATACATAAATATATACGTGTGTACGATATATGTGTATGTATATATATAATTATATATATATATAAATATAAATAAATAAATAAATAAATAAATAAAATGAATACATATATATATGAAAAAATATATATATATATATATTATATGTCAAGAGATATTTATACTAGTATTTTAATAGTTTAGTACATAATGCAATATATATATATTATATATATATATATATAAAGAAAGAAAGAAAGAGAGTGCGAATGTACTATATAAACAATAAAAAGAGGAACCGAGGCGCTGTACATACATACAACACACATAGAGATATTATTCTACGATATATATATATATATATATATTGAATATGACTAGTGATACTGACATTAACATAGAATTATTGTATACACCGGCGTATTGATATAGACGAATATGTGAATAGGAAACTAATCTAAACTGAAATTACCTATAGATATGAATATCTAGAATAAGATGAAATTTATTACGTCGTACTGTATGTATATACATATATATATACGCACATACATATACATATATGTACGTATGCATTTATGTATGTATATATATATATACATATATGCATATACATATATATATATATATATATTTGGTATGTATGTATATGATATGTGCGATGCACACATATATATACATATGTATGTATATATAAACACGCGTAAAGATGCATAGGCATTAAACTACGGGGACACCTAATCATAATTATTGACATTATGATAACGTTTAGGCAGAAATGAAAAATGAATAACAACCTAGCGCAATGAAAACATGTTGACGAAATTTTTAGGTAGAGACTATACTTTATTGTTTGTACATTGGGCACGAATGCTCTATTATTTTACTGTGATCCGTGTTTTGTACGATTTTCGAAGTCACACCGCACATGCAGGGCCGACGTTAGCGGACGCCGATTCTGAGATATCGACGATTCTTTCCGGTTCGATTACGCCTGCGCCAACAATTATTTTTCACTTTCTATCTCTCTGCGAAGTGATTCTCGAACTCGTTTAATTTTTACGTATCTTCCCGGTATCAAGGTGACCGAAAATGGAGCCCCTTGGGACCTGAAAAGCGAGTCCCCTTGGTGTTACGGATCGGGCCCCTC
Source organism: Ptiloglossa arizonensis (assembly GCF_051014685.1). NCBI lineage: Eukaryota > Metazoa > Arthropoda > Insecta > Hymenoptera > Colletidae > Ptiloglossa > Ptiloglossa arizonensis. The sequence goes on from NC_135055.1 coordinate 12,489,655, forward strand.
GGGGTCTGAACATTGAGTCCCTCGAGAGCTAAAAATTTCATTTTTCAAGGGCTGAAAATCAGGGTCTGAAAATTGGATCCGTCGGGTGCTGAAAATTGGGTTTCTCAAGGGCTGAAAATTGGGCCTCTCGGGGTCTAAACATCGAGTCCCTCGAGAGCTGAAAATTTCATTTCTCAAGGGCTGAAAATTGGACCTCTTGGGGTCTCAAGATCGAGTCCCTCGAGAAGTAAAAAATTCGATTTCTCGAGGGCTAAAAATTGGGCCTCTTGGGGTCCAAATATCGAAGCCCACGAGAACTGAAAATTGACTTTCTCAAGGACTAAAAATTGGCCCCTTGGGGATCGAACATTGAGTCCCTCGAGAACTGAAAATTAGGTAATCTCAAGGGCTGAAAATTGGGCCCCTTGGGGTTTGAGAATCGAATCTCTCGAGAATTGAGAATTGAGTTTCTCAAGGGCTGAAAATTGGGCCCCTTGGGGACTGAAGGTTTTCCGTCACCGTTGCTACTCCCGGAAGATTCCCTTGCGAAAAGAATCGTAGCCCCGATCGCAACGATTCGAAACGGAAACGACACTCGATGCCGAGGAGATGGTTCACGGAGCGGGGACGGCGGTGGTGGACTAACGTCGGCCCTGGGAACACGCGTCTCGACCAAAAAAGATTGCATAACCCACTTTCACGGGAATTCAGAGCTTTTATACTACGCGAATTCCATTACATCGTGTTCATTCTTACACGCCGCGCTTTGCATGGAATTATCGTCACGGCGAGGTCGCGGCGCGAAGATACCCGGCACTCGTAATTCCTCGCGGCGAAATGGAAGGATTTTCGGGCCAGAGACCGGCAGAGGGGCAGCAAAGTATATCCGTGAAACAATCCGCGATTCGTTGAACCCTACGTATGATTCCTGGAACTTCGAAATCGGGTTTCAGTTCGCCGATACATCGCCGAGACGATAACGCTCGCGAAGCGAACAGTAGTGTCGATGCATACACGCTGCTGATCTTTCGGTGATAGAGAGAAAGAAACAAAACTGGCGGCAAGAAAAATAATTGTGAAATTCGACGAAACGTGAAAAAGAGAAAAAGAAGAAAAAAAAAAAGAAGAAAAAAAAATACAAAGAAACCGATACAAATGGTAAAAAGCAAAATCATCTCGCAACGCGACAATGAGAGACGACGTTCGGACACACTAGATTTTATGAGTACCGCCGATAGGTAATTCGCGCTTTTACGCTTCGATAAACTGTGGGGTGAAAAATGTCTAGGAAAGAGGCTGGTCGGATGTTTGGTCGGAACTTACCCTCGCCTCGAGTATGTTTGCGAGAATCCGTGCGGATTGAGCGTGATCGATTCTCGCGGGAGGACCAGTTTGAACAGGCGCTCGCGAGACCATTCGAAGACGAGGGAACGATCGATCGGGGGTAACATCGACGAAAAGAGTTCCAAGCCGAGCTTTTAACGCGATCTTTGGTTTTGGAAGTTCGGTGGCTACCGTGGATGATTGCCTTTATGGCGGAGGTTCGTGGCAACTAGCGAAACTTATCAACCGAAACCTGACCAATCGTTCGTGGACCTGAGACGAAATCGTGTCATTTTTTAGGGAGTATACAGGGACGGAACATATCGGGTATCGATAGATTTTATTGTTTTTAACACGAAATGGTGTGGAACAGCGTGCAACCCCCTTCGAATGTTCAGACGCGCGATACTATGGAGAATGCTCAACTTTTTCTTGGGATACTCCTCAAGAGAAATTCTTTCGAAAGAATTTCAAGTCTCGTTGCTCGAGTTCCCTTCGATGCAACGAAATTGTGTTTATACCTGAAATACGACACGGTGAGGGTATACGAGGGATGATTTGGTAGAAAGGGAACGTATGTATAATTTCTTTCGTGTATTTCAGCGAACAGATCGCAAAAGTAACAGTCGTGTTTAATGGAGAATTTCCAAAGTCGTTGGAAAATCTAGAAAATTTCAACGCTACGTAACAATTGCAACGAGTGAGTAATTCGAAACGTGTAACCTCTATTTTGATCATTGTGTAACCTCTATTTCGATTATTATGTAACCTCTATTTTTGATTAATTCACTCCAATTTGTTTTCAATTGGAATATTTACAATTTTGTACCGATACGAGAAATGGTATTTTCGTTTAATAATATAACAGTGGAAAGAATTGAGAAAGGGAGTGTAATAGCCACGAATGAAATCGAGTAACGCTTTACGTTTGGCGACAATTCGAATAGCAGCGAAGTTTTCGCAAATAATTTGTCAGGTATGCAGAGAAATGGAATAGTTTCGCGAAAACCGAGGATTCCGCCTATAAAGTTGTCGAAGGAGTTCCAAAGTGGTTTGAACTGGGCGGTAGCGTGAAAGTGTATCAGTGAACTGAAAACACCCTTAGGATCGATGCACACTTTCCTGCAATTCCTTCAAGAATGAAACCTCCGATAGTTTCGTATACTTCGTGCAGATAAAAAGCATCGATTCGCGAGTTGGCAATTCATTTATCACGATAAGAGTTAATGCTTGTATTATCCAAATGAATCGAAGAGACGTTAGTCGATAAAAGCTATACGTGGCAAAACGTTTTCCACTCCATTTTTCGTTATTACCTTTGGTACGATACCGTCTCTTCGAAACCTGAAATAAAATATTCGAGGAACAATTTATTCAAGTAAACGAAAGAAATAATTACGAATATTCGTTGCATATTTTGTACCAGGTTTCTAGTAATTAACATTCAACGGATGACGATTGAAAAACATTTTCCCACGTTACTATATATTGTTTCAATCGATCAACGATTTATCGATTCATTCCTCAATTACGAACAATGTGTCATTTTGTTGTCGATAGTATCCAACTTTTAATTTGATCGGTTAGTTGTTATTAGAATCAATGATTGCATAATTTTTTTAATTTTAACCGAAATTATAGATATTCTTGTGTACGATTTTCAAACTTCCACTGATTTTCAAATTTGGTAATTAACGCGTACGTTTAGGCTCACGATAAATAGTAACAATGATTGATACGTACACGCAAAGTGAAATAAACGGGAGAAATGTAAAACAGAAAGAAAATGAAAGGCAAGGAGAGACGGTCGTGCATTGTCAGACGTGCATTATAATATGAAAGAAACTACGTAAGATTCTGCAGTTATAGTTTCAACCTTTTTGAGGAAAGTATAAAACATTTTGCTGTGGACAATTCAAAAAAAAGAAACATCTTTGCATCACAGAGTTTGGCAAAAAATAAATACAGGGAATAATTGCACAACAAAACAAGTCACTAATTTCTTAACGATCGCGTTTCTGACACGTTGACATTTACTACTTTCAATAGTATCGTCGGTGGTCAAAGCTTAAGTTCAGTTGCAAATTGAAGAAAATGGTCTTGGAAAGAATATGGTTCCTATTCGGAATTTTTAACGTAAAACTAATGGTCGTTTGTTAATTGACGATGAATTTAGTCCTCTCACAGTTTAACTCGTCAAAGACACAGACGAGACATTTCGTTTGAACTGTTCGATCTACCATAAACGTAGGATGGTTTATTCTATACTCATCATTTTCTTTTCCTCTCTCACTCAATTATAGTTCGTTTAATGCCTAAAGTGCAAGGCTTGTCTATTTTTAAAATCGGTACGGCATCGATTCTCAAACCGCTCGCAAGTTCTTTTCTTTTATACGAAGTAATATTTTCACTGAAAATGAATAGCTAGCTCGACTGACGACTCTAACGGTGATCAATAAGTAGAAAGAAAGTACTGCTTGGAGAAAAATCTCGTGAAACTACTTATTACCGACGATTCTTCTCAATTCGTTTGAATCTCTTCGTATTATTCAAATCAGAATTCCAATACTTAACTTTCAGTCTCACGATTCCACGCAAATGAAATTCTTGTTAATCGAAACATTGTTAGTCGTTGGCAATGTGCTTTATTTCATGTACCAAGTTTCCATAAAGACCTACCCCACTTCGATAAAAAAAAGTCATTTCGAACAGAAACGCAAACGATTATTAATTATTATTTTCAATTCGATGGAATCTCTTCGTGTAATTTCGTTCGAAATTTCACTACTAGTCAGACTTCGACTTTGTCAGATTCCACGATCCCGTGTGCGAGTGGAATTCCAATTATTCAAAACATTGTCATTCGTTGACAATGCGCTTTTATCCCCATTCGCTTCCAAAAAGAAACTCCGACATTTCACGTACTACGTCTCGATAAAGAGACTGACCCATTTCGATAAAAGAAGTGGCTTGTTTAGAGGGGAAACGCGGCGGACTATCGATGATTCTTACCGCATGCCTTGGACAGGCGAATCGGAAGCCGATATAGGTTCGGAGACACGCGTGGAGTTGCGAGACCGAGGTCAGGGGTGTACTCACCTGGCGCCGCCCCAAGTCACGCCCACCTGCGCAATTCCAAGCGTAGGCAGGCACGCCTACACGTGCACCGACACAACGCCACGCTATCACCTACGCGACCTACATACAGTCTCGGGCAAAATTCGCTGGACGTTGATTCGTGCCGGACGACGCTCAGGCGTTTCCACGAGACTAACGCGATCAGATTTACGAAACTTCAATGCGGGACAGCACGAATTGAAACATGCACTACCTCGCTGAAAATTGTAAATAGGAAGTCGATCGTTCCAAGAGAAATTTATTTTCTTCCTTTCTTTAAACAGAAACCTAACAGAACCTTCAAACTAATACCGAGTTTGAACTATCACAGTTTGGTCGTGTGCATGTAAAATGTTATCAGAGAATGATACAGATAGCGACGGTTAGTTCCTGAAAAGGAAGATTTAAAGGAATTTTACGTTAGGAACACGGTGTAGGTGATCGAGTTAAGAATTATAAATTTGTAAATTTTACGAACTTACCAATTTCACTAAAATGATATTTTATCCTGAGCTGTTCGTTGATCTCAATTTATCTAGGAATCTCTGACAAGACTGAGTCTTGCGATTGATTTTCTTTGGTAGAAGTACACGATTATTAAAAACCACGATGCAAAGCTTGTGTCTATCATGTGATTGGTTCATCCGCGAAGAAAATTTTGATTTTAATTTAAAATTGTCAATTTCTCAAACTGATGCACGAGTTATGTATCATCCTGGCCGTATCTTTGTACATGTAAACGACTTTTCACTTGTACGTGTCTGTTTCCAAACCCTGGAATTTCTCGATTTTTGTGAACTTCCCTCTACGCGGAAGTTTACTCCAAAGAAGCAAACCCACCCTTCGAAGTTTGCGCAACTTCTATATTTTTCGATACACCTCGTCAACCATAAGAGATAGGGAAGCATTTCAGGAAAATAGTGTCTCGTCGAGAGATTTATCCGAATGAGAAAAAAAACGACGTAAGAAAATTAAAATAAAAATGTTAATATAGATTTTCAAAGGGGCAGAATCAATATTCGTAGAAAAAATAATTGTTATTGTATACAAAGATGTGGGAATTAATATTTAAAAGGTAACTCGGGATACGAGCATCAAGAGTGACAAAAATATTGTAGATCGACACATTAACATTTCTGCAAATTGTATCATTAACTTCTACAACAATTCGGAGCTTTGAATCATTGTCGATGCATCTTACTACGTGATAAAGTAATTCGAATAGATGATCCTTTGGTTATTTTAAACAATGTATTTCTTTTACGCTTTGATATCCCTCTTTATACTATTCTTAAGTGTCAACGTTTTAACATCATAAATGAAGGGAACTTGAAATCTCCATTGTTGTCTTCTTAACCAGCTTTAAAAACTGTTTATGTACTCGTAAATCTTGTATCAGAAGAAGAGGGGAATTTACGTAATTTAACATCAAAAATGAAAATTTCGTTTACCATTTCACTTTATGAAAACTGGAGGAAAGTTTTAATTCTCTCAATGATAATTATTTCCACAAAATATCAGGGATTGTTCGATGTATGAATAAAACGAGTCTCGATTACTGAGAACTGAAATATGGGAGATTTGGAAAATGTAATCGAGGAACGAAAGGGTTGGAAATAACATGAATATTATGTACATAATTGTTAATAACTTCTTGTCTATAACTAATTTACGTGATGTCCAAGATGTGTGTGATTGCTTGGAATTCGAATTTTGTAGCAGAAAATTCCGAGTGGGACGGAATAAAATTTGGACAGATTTGAAGATAATTTTTACACGAGGAGTTAGCTTCCCCATATTCGTTTACAAGGCGTGGGAATAATTCAATAACTCTTGAAATGCTCATGAGTCGGATTATATCGATCCTTACGCTCGTAACCGCCGGAAGGATATCTTAATATACATTTATTCCGGAAATCCCTCTCGATGTCTCTCGAATCTCCCAATAAAAACGTTTTCATGAAAAGTAGTACTAAATTTCATAGGAGGGACAAAAAGCAAGGATGCATCGTGAAAAGTGACAAGCGTGCATAATTTATATCTCGAATTCGCGTCTACGAATAAGTAAAATGAATTTAATATCGAATGATTTATTCGTATCGGTGATTCGTTCGTAAAAATGGAAATTAATAGATAATTGCCCGTTAGTATTAATTTTTCAACTATCGTTAATCTGTCTTCTGCTATTTCAATAGAAACGTGAACGAGAAATTTACAATCTTTTTCCAAAACGAGCAATAATTTTTTCGTTTTCCCACGAACATTGTGCAATTTGTTACTCGCACTTTTCGTTAGTACTTTTTCCACTCGAAAACACCAAATGGAGCACTTTCGGTTTGTAGCGATTACTTCGTATTCATTTCTGTAAATTATTTTTCAATTATATCGGACAACATTGGGTACACATCGATCATAATAAACAAACTACACGAATTTATCGTCCGAGCCGATACACGAAACTCGTCGATCGAAACTACTATACAGACATAATACTATAAAACATTCACAACATTATCAATGTACAATATTAAAAGTAGAATAAGATTCTCGTTTCTTCTTATTCCACGACTTGATTAGAATACGGCCGTAATACTATAAAATATTTTTCTATTATTACTATATAGTGTTAGAAGTAGAATAAGACGTTCGTTTCTTTTCGTTCAACGTTTTCATTACGCGAGTTTAAGGGAACAGATACATATGAATATAGAAACAAATAGAACGAAAAGTACAAAAGTGCTTAGGGGAGACGAACCGCAGCTAAAACGCTGTTGTTAGAACCTAACCTCAATTTTAAAACCTAACCTAAGATCGCTTTAATTGTCAGCTTTGTGCATGGTGAGTCTAACAGGGTGTCACAAAATTTACGGTTGTATGCCTCCCAGCAAGAGAAAGATCTTTCGACAAATATGGGTCTTGGAACCTTTTGTGTCCAACAATAAGATGCACTTGAGTCACGAGCACAAATTGTGCCGAGCAATTGTGAAATAGCCACAGGGATTCTGTTCATCAGTCCGGTACAAATTCTTCGCGAATTGGAGAAACGCAGAATACCTAGCAATACAGTTGGAAATTATGCAGTAGTATTAGAAATCAATCAGGATCCAATAATATCGATGCGTGTGCCCCAAATGGAGGTCACTTGGTGCATCCGGCAGGATGCACCGTCCAAAGGTAACTGCACCTTAAAAACAAACGACTGGAGCCGTGTTTATCGAAAACTTCTCCCTCGGTTTCAAGATACAAAATACGCTTGTACGTTTTGTGGCACACCTTTAAACTCGAGATGTACTCTATAGTGTTATGGCTGTACAGTAGTATAATAAGAAGGTTTTAATTGGTCTGTAAGTTTTGTGACAACCTTTTAGACGTCGAGATAAACTTTATAGTATTATGGCTGTACGTTAGAATAATACGAAGGTTTTAATTGGTCTGTAAGTTTTGTGACACCTCTTTAGACTCGAGATGTACTTTACAGTGTCGTGGCTGTGCAGTAGAATGAAATCGCGTTAATCGGACAGTTGTGTATCAACTCGGTTCGTAAATTCGTGGATACGTATCTTTGTACTATGGCTCGTCTCTCTTGTTCAGTCTTTTGTGCAGTTGTCCAGTTTAGCATAATTAATGGGTCTGTAATGTCTGGAAGGGTGTCGTGTAACTTGGAAGAATATTCTGTTAGGTGTGGCGGAAAGTTCTGTTCCAAAACATCAATTCCAAACAATTGATACGATCGATGATCGTTTTTCGAATTCGATATTCCGTGATTAAATTATTAATTCACGAACGTTACTCAATGCTAGAAACAGCACTAGGAACCTTGCGTACTAATTTTTTCGTTTGTTTTAAATAATATTAACCGAAATAGAAACGTAAACGCTACTCAACAATTTTGAGAACAAATCGGTGAAAATTGATCACTTTGTTCCGATGTTTCGGCTGAAATTGATAGTTCGAGGCTCGAGTTTCTAATCTGAATATTTACGTAACTAAAATATATTTTAACGATCTTCCCGAACGAACTATTGATATTCTCCAGGCAGAACTTTCTGGCACGACTAATACGTCTCGAAACCCAGACGATGCAAAATTTGTTAGAACAGCGATACGTGATTGGAATGATACCAAATCAATACTATCGAGACCAGGCCGTATATTATAATCCAGTGTCGAACCGTATTTAACAGAATTGGCACTCATTTAAAACTTCTGCAAAAGTATCGATACTGTTCGACACTGGATTATAATATACTCCAAGTACTCTTCGATAAGGTGACACTTCCTGGAAAGTACCATCAGAGAATCAGAGATCTTCTGAGAATGTGACATAACATTGTTATACAATCGCACAGGTTTACATTTTAATCGTTAAAGGTTTCTCTTCGTTGCAGTTGTTTCGTATCGATTAGACTTTATTTTTCATTTTCGATCGATTAACAATAGCATCGATGTGTACTCGATATTGTAGGGTATCGATCGAGTAATCGTTCCAAAACTATTAGCATCGAAATACCGTAAGCTACCGTAGTACTGTACGCAGCTGAGAAATTGACCTCCAACAGTAGGTGCGAATCGTACTGGATCAGACGTTTAAGTCACTCTTCGAAGGCTTCCAAACGAGCAAAAATCACTGTCCACGTTCCTCTCGAAGGGGTCTTTTATTCTAAAACACGGACAAACATTCAAATACCTCTATCCAGATATTTTAAGGAACTATATTCTTTCACAAAGAACCACCAATTAATAAAAAAAAAGAAAATTCATCTCTGATTTTCTAGACTTTCAAAATTCAATCGATTCCAGAGTGGTATTCGTTCTCGGTAAAAGTATGGTTAAAATCTTCAAAATTCTTCAAAAGACGCATCTTTCTAAAATTTCCATATCTTTCGACACCCCCTGTTCCCCTCAAGGGGTTCTTTAATCCAAAACACGAACAAACATTCAAAAGTCTATCTACGGATCTAAACACCTCTATTTTAAGGAACTATATTCTCTCACAAAGAACTACCAATTAATACAAAAATAAAATTCATCCCTGGTCCTCTAGACTATCAAAATTCAATCGATCCCAGAGTGGTATTGGTTCTCGGTAAAAGTATGGCTAAAATCTTCAAAAGACGTATCTTTCTAGAATTTCGATATCTTCCGACACCCCCTGTTTCCCTCAAGGGGTTCTTTTATTCCAAAACACGAACAAACATTCAAAAGTCTCTATCTACGGATCTAAACACCTCTATTTTAAGGAACTATATTCTCTCACAAAGAACTACCAATTAATACAAAAATAAAATTCATCCCTGGTCCTCTAGACTATCAAAATTCAATCGATCCCAGTGGTATTGGTTCTCGGTAAAAGTATGGCTAAAATCTTGAAAATTCTTCAAAAGAAGCATCTTTCTAAAATTTCGATATCTTTCGACACTCCCTGTTAATTACTTCGGTATCGAACGGTATCATCGATACCTAATCGTATCAATCCCATCGCTAGCGTTACATAATCCTAGGCATTACGTAACCGTGGAAGCCACGAACCCCCTCGAATTTTGTCCTCGACTGTATCGACAGGTGAACGCTTGTTAACGCTTCCACCCGCTACCCAACACGTACACCCCCCCGGTTGGCGGTGTGTAGGTGGTAGGCCTACGCCTACCACCCCCAGTGCGACCGATCACGCCGAGACTGCTCCTACTACCCCAGTTCGCAGCGACTCGCGTTCCCGAGTTCGCGGAGCGGGTCACCCGGTGACACGTTCCTACGTCTATCCCATTCGACGCCGCGGTTTATAGCCGTGTATGCGCCCCGCCTCGACTTTTACCTAGAGAAAAGTTAGCCTAACCTTGGGAAACTTGTCGAAGGATCGCGAGCACCGAGTGCCCGGGGTATATAGGCGGCCCTCTTCAACAGGATCACGAGCTTTATCGCCGCGAAAGGGATCTCGATCTACGTTCTACCGCGAGAACACGCTTGCTGGACGAAACTCTATCGGTTTGGAAAAAAAATTACTTTACCACGTTATCGTTCGAAGGAACGATCACTATCGTGGATCCAACCGTTCGAGATTTTAGGACAGGGACTCGTTTAACGTCTGACTTCATCGGGGAGTTGAACGACACACCGACGATAGCTTTGACGAGGTTTATGGGGACATTGGTAGATGATTCATTCGGATAGAGTACGACGATTCATTATGGGTAAGAAGGAGCAGAATCTATCGATAGTGTTATGGTTAACTAGCGACTCTTTGGGCATAGTGGGTTGAGGAATGTCTCGCGTTTTTAATACGCGTGGTTGGATATTTTTCAACCTAGTCGTGAAACATTAATATAATTCCGTGCAAGTTGCGTAGTGTGACTGTTAATGTTCATTTCGTGATTAGATGTGTAATTGATCTATTTTTTGGTTACAGTTACCCTGTATCATTTCACAAGTTTAGTAACTGTGTCTCAAAGTGTCGACACGTTTGTGCCAGACCGATTTTTGGTTACTTTTGAAAAATTTTCAGTTTAATTTTTATTCAAACCACGTGGTGGGTATACGTTCTCGCATTATTGCGATCAATAGTCTTGCTTCTGAGTAAATATTCTACGGTTTGCAATATGTATAATAGTGACCAAAATAGAATTAGTAAGGAAAGGGTGTAGAGTTTAAGATACATTAGACGACGAAGCAATAAATTTAATTTTTAACGTTACACATTTGTTCACAGTCGGAATGACGTATTATGGGGATTTTAGAAGTGTACGGTTTGAACGAGAAGCCGTTAATGGCGAAATCGTTTCTCAGGATCTACAATGTTTATGTTCGAACTCGAAAGTGACTTTGACTAGAACGATACGATGTTGACAGAAGCAGAAGTATTCGCAGAAACGGATGCCCGATTACTGAAATATGCGACGTTCGTGATTCCAGGTACCCTTACGTTGCTACCATGAGAAATTTGAAGAAATCGGGCGACGTCGAGTTTATCAACGTGCTCCTCTTACTCGCATCGTTTATTCTTAAACGTTACGTATACGCGTTATGTGCCATAATTGTACAACGAGTCCCTAACTCTGGAGAATGGAAGAATACTCGACGTTTTTAATTCGTCGATGTATCAACAAGAAAAATCGTTCGAGAAAATCAAGACGATTTCGATTTATCGTTGAAAATATAACAACCGTGAAATTTTGAGCGAAATTTTGATCGTAATTCGTCTTCGATTGAAGTTACATTTTTGAAAAAAGAAAAGTTTGTTAAGTAATCGTTAGAAGAAGAATCGTACTCGTTACAAGGGATCATTTTTAATTAAGAACCGATGGGAAATTTTCAATTCCGATTATTGTGCTTACGAATTCTCGAATATCTTTTAAATAATTCGGAGAGACTGATCCGTGTGTCGTGATATAAATGTTACTATCGAAGATCACTGGAAACATTTCGTACTTGATTATATTTTTCTTTTCCTATTTCGTTTTGTAAAATACAACATTGAGGCTTTTAATCCACGAACAATGTAAACGTTTGCTCGTACGAACTGGTAGTAACTGAAAAACAATATCGACATCTCTGTTGTCAATTACTAACCACAGAATTACTAACCACGTACGTCTATTGTTTCTACTTTTCTCGTTTCTTTATTTTTCACTTACCATCGTCCATTCTAAGAACTACAGGGGGTGAAAAATGTCGCGTGACATTTTTGAACGTGAGTCTCTTTTCTGGGAACCTTCGTGTAGAACGGTGGCAAACGATTCGTGAAATTTTCCATTAGTACTTCTCTATTTTATTTTCTACTATTTTTAACCGAGACACGGAAATTGGATTCGGCTCAATCCTGACGGGAAGATTTGTCGTTCGTTGGTTTAATGCGTGGTTTCGATGGAAAGTATTTTGTAAAAGAATTTTGCAAATTTATCTCGTCGCAACGACAGTGAACTTTCTGATGTACGATCGATGATTCGAGGAATTTTTAATACTGATTTGTTAATCGAGGAATCTTTCACAACTCTTAGCACTGAAATCGAGTTTGTCTCTTGTGGTTTTGCTTATAATTTTCATCTTACGATATCATTTTGTGAAATTCAGAAATTTACGTAACTTGTACCAATTTAATTTTATTATATAAACGATTTAATTTTATAAACGTCACGGGACTATTTTAAGGCGTCGATTAACATTATTCTTTCCAATATCCAAAATGAATAATTGTTTCTGTGTAACAAACTTCTGTCTGATTTTTTTTAAATAAATTGAAAACTTAATTTTGCACTTTTATCGAGATAAACGAATAATTACGACTCAAAAGACTGAAAATACAGTTTCGAGGTGAAGGGTATTGAATCAAAATTTCTCGCGAAACATTTGTCGTTATTGATTGAATTTAATATCACAAAATTATAAAATGTATCCAATAAATTCAGTTTTCATTAATGACGGATGTAAATCTTTAAACACCGTTTCAATATGTCGCAAATACTCCACGGATTTGTATTTCGATGAATTCGCCGAATTAAAATTAACGCTCCTATGGAAGCAACGGTGGGAATTTTGACGATTGTAGAACCAGATCAAGTGGAAATCGTTAAATCTTTTAAATTTCATTCGCGAAACATTCTTACAATTTGCGTCCATGTGTTCTAATCATTAATTTGTCCAAATTATTTCACAAGTTCAAATTGCACGCTATAAAAGTAATTCTTCCCTAAGGAAGCATTTTATCTTAGAAAATAAACATCAAGACATTTTTATATACATTATACACCACCAATTGCATATTGCATTATGCATCATTTAATATTCGCTGATATCGAATTTTGTACTTTGAATCGATCCAATGATTTCAAGAAACGTTTTCAGAACTCTTTGATAATAATATTTATCTTACGACACTGAAAGTAATAATCACTCTTAATTTTTAAAAAAGAGATTCACCAATTCGTAACCGTGACATTCGTAATTAAAAATTCACTATCGTCCTATGTTCAAGATGGTCTCTCGCAACGAAACAAATTCTTCACAAAAATGTAAATTCAGTTGCTGATCACTTACAATAGAAATTCTCTGGTCGCTGTATTTCCTATGATAAATCAGAATCACCTTTTCTAAATAATCTTTTCATTTTTTGTTCCTCGGTAACGAATCAATCAGGGGATTTTCATTTATCAATGTACTCGTGAACGTCGATTATTTTTCTTTGGCACTTGAAACTCGTAGGAGAATATCAATCGCGAATTCATCGATTCGTCGTTAGTTAATTATGGCGCGTAACGCGAACGCGTAACACCGAAGGAACAAACGAGGCGAGTAAGAAGAGCACGTTAATAAAGTCGACGTCGCCCGATTTCCTCAAAAGCGAACGTTGCGAAAGCTAAGGATACCACGAATCATGGGTGTCGCATATTTCAGTCATCGGGTATCCGTTTCTGGAATTATCGAACGGGGGATATGCAAGGCCGCACTTTTACAGTACTTAGTAAGCACCTCGTTCAAGGTCCACGAATGCACGTCGTAACCGTAAATCCTTTCGCGTGGAAGTTAAACTGTCTCGCGAATTCGCTGCCACGGACATCGTCTCGATTTTCATCCAGCTCTTTGAATTTCAATGTTAACAACGCACCGACGATTCCGATACGCTAAAAATTGACAAGAATTAGAAAAATCAATCGGGGAAAATTTTGTCCGGATTTTATTCGTCCGAGACCAAATTATTTCGTTCCCTTTCGATGAAAAATTTGAAAAGATATACATAGGACATATTGTTTCACCAGAAGTAGATAAAAATCGTGTTTTTTGTTTTTGTATTAAAAAATTGCAGAAAATCTATATCGAAAACTAATAACAATTCGTTCGATGTGGATTAAAGAATCAAACTTTACCGATCTTGTCCAATCTATAATTTTCCAAAAGTGGATGAATATTCTAAAAATTCATTTTTATTCGATCGAATCTTCTTTCAATCGGGAATTGAAGAAATGTACGAACACGAGTTACCATTTATCGGAAATATAGATGAAATTGGTAACCGACGAAGAGAAATGCAACGGAAACTGTAAAACGGTTCGTTTTTCTCGAACTCGTCGAAATTAAAGGTATAAATTTCGAAATTTTCGAAGGGAGAAATTTAACGGAGAACACGATGCGCAAGTTCCGTCACGCGTATCGAAAATGGCGTCGATGGACTCGCTACGAATTTATCGTTTCTCGAGAAAGTATACGAGCGATCCGATCGATCGAAAATAAAAAAGAAAAAAAAAAAAAACACACACACACCGATCGTACTTTCCTATCGAAACAATACCAAATATCGAATAATCGAATCGCAAACTGGTCCTTTCGACGAGACTCGATTTCCGCATTCGCTTCTCAGTTCGTTCTTTCTCGTTTGCTCCGGATACCCGCAAAACACACATAAACACACGTGAACACACCTTGTTCACACACGCGTACAGAAGCATACATACAAAACGAAGAAACAAATAAACAAACACGTACGCACGTACACGAAACACGCACGAGACAACACGAGCATTGCAGTATCGAAATACCTTGAAAGCCACCCTGTAGACTGGAATCTTGCATAGTGCTAACAGATCGTATAACACTTAACTAAGCTTGCCGTATATAAAAATGAACGAAAGGACGAGAAAGAAAGAGCGCGTGCGAAAGAGTCAGACTGAGAGAGAGAGAGAGAAAGAGAGAGAGCGAGAGGAGGTGGAGAGGGATAGAGAGAAAGACAGTGTACATGTGTGCGAGAAACAGAGTGAGAGAAAGAGAAAGACAGAGAGTGAGAGAAAGCGAGAAAGAGAGAGAGAGAGCGAACGATAAAAAGAAAAAAAAAAAAATAACACACACACAAAGAGAAAGATGACGAAGAACCTACGAGTTGTTATGTTTTCTACAGTAACGTTTGTACCGACTTACAACAATATTTGTACAATATACGATAAAGAAACGTACCTATACAACATAGGTTACCCAGATGCAATAACTTTTTTAAACGGTATTACCAAGCCGGGATATTTTTCATACTTGTAACGAGTCGCGCGGGATACGGCCGGCCGATCGTGAGCAACACGGTCGTCGACGGAGGCCCGCATGATACTACATCGTTTCGTTTTGTGTGCCAACCAGAGGATTTTTAGATTTTTTCCTTTGCAGATGTGTGACGCGCGGCCGCGACCCGCGCCCCGAATTTCTCTGTCGCGAAAAAATCGATGACGCCCCCAATTTGCCGTTTCTAACTACATTCAGTACACCTTGACACCCAGCACTTGACGTCCAATCGCTTTGATTATCGAGTAACTAACTAGAGATTAGAGACGGAGTGACATTGTTAAATGCGCGTAGCTAGTTTGCCTCGGTTCGCCACCCGTTACGAGGGGGAACAATCCCGACGGAAGCGAGCTGCCATTTTACACGGGACGCACCGTCGTTCGTGACAATCGGGACTTTGGACTCGTCACGTTCGAATTTTTCTTTTCTTTTTCTTTTCTTTTCTTTTTTTTTTTTCGAGAAACTTTACGATGATGTCGTTGCAACGCGACGTGTACCGGCTGAGAATTTCGATACGTTTCGAACGGATCGAAATATTCGAGATCGTCGACACGGTTAATCGGTGATCGCGAGTACTTGGTTTGCGTTTTTAATAAGGGGAGTAGACATGTGTTGAATTGTTTATTGTGTAACGAACGTTTTCAACGTTGCGGATCGAACGTACTCGGTGTACTGCATTTGTGTTCGTAATTAAACGAATTCGTGTATCGAGAATCGAAAGGAGACTGTATTTTAGCTGGCTCTGGTAAAAATGATTCTGAGATTATTAAAATTGTATATATTTTTTCGTATCGTTGAATTTTAAGATTGTTTTGAAGCAACATTCTTATCTCAATGTTTACGGCGGCTGTTGTAATAAAGTAAATTATATTTGGTATTTTTAACGAGTAATTTCCAAGTTACAAATTTCTAGAGATCAAAATTCGGTTATCAAACACTCGGTATACTTTTCTCGATTTTTCGTTTAAAACGCTAGACGACTCTTTGCTCGATTTTCAAAAACGAAATTCTAGATCGAAGAATGAACCACTTAAATGAATTTAACATTCATCGCCTTTCGAGTAATTCTGAATCGTACCGTACACTTGAAAAATTGTTCTTCTTTTTTTATACGGAATAATTCTCAGTAAATTAATTCACGAATCGATGTTCGGAAGAAATCTGTGCCTCGAAATTTTATTTTCCAGGCGTATCGAGGTTAGATCTTTCGTTGTTAATTATTGCTAGGCCTCGAGTGCTTACGAACGTTGAGAACAACGTCGAAAGGAGAATTGTAATTTAATCCCGGCAACCAGGGATAATTATCATTTACTCGTTTAAGCACGAGCAACTTTCAACGACATCATCGTAGCCCCTGTTTACTCTGAACTTATTTCCAGTCCAGAAATCATTGAACAAAATGAGCACGCGAAGGTATAACGATCTGAGATCATGCAAGAGTGCTCGCTGACACTTTAAAACGTTCCCAACCACTGAAGTAGATTCGAGAAGATCTCGAAGACGGCAGAGGTTGTATGTTTGAAGGATTTATCTGCTCGTACGTGTTTCGGCTCGTTTCTCAGCCGGTTGACAAGTTCTTTTTGCTGGAACGTTTCTTGAGACGTAAAAAGAACACGCGCAACGTCACGTACGTTTTACGTCAATATTCCATCTTGCCTCGCGAGTATTTGTTTCATTGTTTGCGATTAAAAGAATTCTTTTCGAACGTTCACCACGTGAGAAACGTGTCCCCGATCAACGGTGTAACCAGACAATAATCTCCAACGCGTAATTTAAACATTTTTTAACGCTCGAAGCGAACGTTTCCAAAATAATTTTCAATATTCAAATTTCGATTGAAATTCTCTGGAAGAAAGATAAACTTGGAAAAGATTGGATTTAAAATTAAAAATTTTCAATTCTTCGTTCGGTTAAATAAATACAGGACATTTCTTTGATTCTGTTCGATTAATATCGTACTTTTCACAGTGTGTATCCTTTGGTTGAAATGATTAATCGAGCAATAATCGATACTCGCCATTTTTCAAATTTCATCGGGACTCTAAAAAAATGTACGAAAGGATTTCATACATTGATGAATGAAAAGAAATATCTATTGTCACTCGGTATTTTTATTTATTTACTCCTGTACACGAGAAACGCAACAGCAATGAAAACGACGAAACAAATTGTTAAACATCATCGGTGGAATTTTCAATAAAACAACAGGATTCGTAACAGTCCGGGTACATTTCGTGCACTTTTCATTCGGATGAAATTATAAATATATATATATATATGTGTATATCGATGTTGTGTAAACGAATTGACGTAAATCCACACTGAAACGAAAAGTAATGAAACGTGAATGTTAAATCGAGCGAAACATTTCCATTTCGTTTAAAGAAAATAACGACATCGTTAACTTATGACCCTTGCGAGAATATCGAATCGTTAAATCTAACGAAACAATTAAACAAACCGTAATCGGTAATAATTTTCAACGGAGGAAAAATCAAAGCACTCCGAAACGGACTTGCCGTTCTATGAAAGAGAATTTATTTCGCGAAACACCGAAGACAATTTACCATTTTTAACGTCCCTCTCTAACGAGTAGAGTTCGCGCGTATTAAAAACACGAATTAAACCACAGCCTCGTAAAAACTTTCTATCCCGATTTTCAATCCCTTTTCTTAACGCGTTAACACTATCGATCAACTTTTAGATCGCGACCTACGACTTTCGTTAAACAACGATCCCGCCCGTGGAATTAGATTGTTCCTTTCCGAGATCAAAGCCGGAGAAAATAAACTTTTATCCAAGTTAGATTTTGTCTCAACGTACCACGCCTCTGTACAATTCGTTCTCTCTCCATAAATTTCATTCCAGCCATTATTCGTGTTTTAATCCCAGCGTACGTAATTTTCGCGATAAACTCGTAAAATACACAAACGATAAAAATAATTACTGTACAATTACAAAGTCGTACGAGCATTAATTCGAAGAAGTAAACACACGAAGTACTGGTTACACCGTGATCTTACCAACGTACGAGTACGCGGAATTGATACTCATCGAGAAGGTAACCTCGCTTCTCAACGTCCACGTATGTAATTATCGATTGCGATTAAAACGATTCGATCGAACCTAGAAAATTGTCACAGTTCTCGGGACAATGGCGGTAAATTTTCGTTGAATTTCTCGAATCGTGTCCACGGTACTCCCTACTTAAGGACCACCCCGTACGTACGGGATATCGCGTGATACTCGGAACTCTCTCTAGCGCGACCTTGCTGATCTTAGATACCGCGGGCCGCGATAGGACACGTATATGAATTATCGGAGCCACGATCAGCGCGAGACGCTGCGGGGAGAACGATAGCGCGAACGAACATCGGTGCGTCTCGTTTTCGCGATTTATTCGTACGCGAACGGTCGTCACGTGCGCGAGGAATCGGTGTTCGCCGATCCGACGTCGATCGACGAACCGCGAGGACGCGTACGGTTCGACGTTGCTCGAAACGGGAGCCCGGTCGTAGGACGAATGGGAGGAACACACGGTGCTCCGTAAGAGCTTGCGCGTTCGTTTCTCTCGCGTGCGTTGCCACTGGCGAGGATCGCGACGGTTCCGTCGTCGTACGTGTTCTAAAGCGACGAGATACGACGAAACGCGAGAGAAACGTATTCGCGAGCTCGCGCCAATTACGCTCGACGAGGCGGTCACACGGTTGCTCCCGATGGCCGCGGGACGCCCTCGAGCGGCCGATTATTCCGTTTGCGGAAGAAGCGTAACAACCACGAGTACATGAAACGCGCGAATGAATGTTTTTTGCTGTTAGTCGCGGAACCCGATGTGCGAGTCGAGCCGTAAATGAGGGGAAGTCGGTAAACGCGAGATGGGCGAAACGGGAGAACCGCGTCGAAAATATTTTCGACGCGATGGAGAAAAGGAAACGTGTGTCGCGTCCATTTCGCGGGTCTCGGCACCGGTGGGTATGCGTAAGAGTGATGCGAGCATTGTCGATCGAGGAGAGACGGAAATATGGTCACCATCGCGACAAGTGATCCCGATAACGTTTCCCGCGTGCCCGGAGATCTCACGACGAGACGAAGCTGAGAAATAGACTTGTTCGTAAATGAAACGACGGGAAGAATGAAGGGTATATGAAAAAGAAAAGATAAAGAAAATAATATGAAAAAAGTGAAAAAAAAAACACTCTCACACCACGTCGATACGCGATTCTGATCATTGTGGATAACACGCCTTGTTTCGTGTAAAATGACGTTTCTGTTTCGGTTCTTAGGCGAACGAATGCATATCATAGTTGTAAATTAACAATTTGTGAAATAAAAGCTGCAAACTGTTTGTGTTAACAATAGGTCATTGAACCTGATATCTGTTGTCTGTTCTTCCCTGTCCGTTCGTCTGGTAGCGGAACATGGGTAACCCTTCTTGTAACACGGTTGGAAGTGGTTGTTCTACGTGTAACGCGGTACAGTAGAGCCTCAACGGTGACGAGAATGGAGATCGAAGATTTACAACGAAATGTAGAAGAAATTTTAGAAAACAGAAGTTAGTGTAAAGTAGCAACGAGCAATAGCTCGTAAGTTGTAAAACAGGAAGGGAAATAAACAGATAAATATCAGGGGGATGAATATCGAACATGAAGACGAACCATGTTTGTCCCACAAGAGCATATCGGCGATATTTTCGAAAGTTGTTACCTAACGAAGAGGAGATTGTTACGATACGGAAATATAGTATACGATCTTGTCGAGTACGTATTGGTTAAAACTTTCGGAAATTTATTTATTTTACCGAAAAAAACAAACGACATTATCGTATTAAATTAGTCGTTTCGGTCTCCTGATGCAAGTCCAATGACAAAATGGTGTATAATGAAGCACAAGCTTAGGAGGTAACTTATTTTAAAATTAGAAACGTTATCAGAGCATATTCGACAAGTATAGAGGTCGTTATCGTTATCGTTATAGAAAATATTAGTGTTTCATAGATATCCTTTCCAGTCTATTCTAACGTTAGACTTTTATCAACGATCCGATCGTGTCTCGAGACACATTGCACTTGTTGCTAAACGATCATCCCCTCCATTTGTCAGTGCACTGCGAATATAGAGGTCTTGCGTGCAAGTATCGAGGTTCTACTGTACTCTGTACGAAAACGAGTATTCAAAATGTGCAAGAGATTGTTAGAAAACAAACTTTACGGAACAGGATACAATTATACTCACAATTACGTGCAACTCAAATTTTGAGTAAACGAGCGACGAATCAGTTTCAAATTAGAATTCGAACGATAATTAAACGATAATAGGTGTAATTTAAAAAAGAGCTATGAATTTGCTCAGCTCCTTTCGAAAAATTACAAAATGGGAATACCTTTTTGGATTGTTCGTGAAATTATTGTGTCGAATCAAGAGTATTTTTAAACATCGGCGATGAAAAATAGCGAAGAACTTTTTACTTCTTCTGTTTGCATTTCCTGTTGTCTTGTAATTATCGTAATCACTGGTAAGAATGATTTCTAATCTTTGGTTTGCATTCCAAGCAAAATGTCGAATTTTGTTTATATTATTTTAACTTTAATGTCGTCGATTTGTGAAATCACCGAAAATTCTTCGAGCAAAAGTACTTGGTTTCACACGGTTCGAATTAACCGTGTTATAGGAGGGTTATCTACAGTTCACAGCTTTCTCCCTGTTAGTAGTCCAACGAATTGCGTTAGATTGGTCCCACTAGAATTATTTATCGTTTATTTGAATATACACGCCGACTACGTTGATGTTATTAGTTCCACGTTATTTCGATATTTAATTTAAATATTTTTAAACGATTTCAAGAAATGTCACACTGCTACGTCAGTGTCCGTGTTAAAGGTGGTAAAACGAAGAAATAGTTTGCGTACAAGCTACGTAAAAACAATCGGTAAGTTATATCTATTTTAAGAACGCAAGCTTCTCTTTATTCTAGTAGTTTGAAAAATGCATGCCCTTGCTCTAATTTTACATCAAATTTGCATCTGCAATGCTGCATTTAACGATACATGTTCGCTATTATTGTTATTAAATATTTAAATATGCATTGTTTACATGTGTTGGTAATTTGATTTTAGAACATCTTTGTTATCGAAACATCTTACTTCCGTATAATGTGAATATATAAGTAACGCACATAGCGGATATTAATTTTGTTTCGACAAATGATAATTTACTCCAATCATGCCTTACTTTTAGTTTAAAATTTATTCGTCAATATTTCTTATACTCATCTATTACCTCGTTTATTATATACTCATTTTATACTTATCTTATAAATGATAATTAAAATATAGAGAATGCCAAAATCTAAAATTGAAACAACAAAGTATTTCGTTTAACTCTTAATATTTAATCATTTCAAACTTGATTGCAAGTAGACCCTAGTAACTTTTCCTCATGATAGAAAATAGAAATAAAAATACTATAGATTAGAAGATCGATCAATAAAGAATAAACATAAATCGAATCGTGCTAGGAAATGACAAAATTCTATAGTTTATTTTAATTAAATTTGATTTCGGCTCTTAACAAGAAAACACAATGTAATAAATAGTTTTATTCGATCTCTTATGAAAAAACATTTTATTACTCGATCCAACGTACTTAAAATAAGACAACACTTTATACATTATCGGTCATACATTATTTTATTATATTACTTTATACATATATCACATTATTTACATTATATTATTACACGTTACTCGAATCGTGTACCATTATTAAAATTAAACTCATCTTTTTTGATCGACCACATAAATTTACAGGAGATAAATCATCTGTAGATAGTCGAATTGGAATTTTTAATAACAGTCTTTTAAAAAACGAGAAAAAATTGTTTTCAAATGAAATATATTTTTTGGTATAAATGTTTGCAACTATCTTTCTATCACAAAATTCCTATTCTATATTCTCCTAAGGGCGTACCCTGGAAACAAGGGTGTGTTGTTAAGAGTTCGTAACATTATCAGGGTTTCTTTTTACAAGTGAAAAATTACAAACGGAATTTGTTCAATCTGAGAATTTTGATTTTTATAAAACGGTATAAAACATATCGCCTGTGAACAAGAAACTTTTTTCGTGAAAATTTAATTTCAAGAGGATACGACTTTTTCCTGGAATTTTTTAGTTACGCTAAAAAATTTCCTGCAATGTATTTTCATAACAAATATACGAGTAACGAATATCGTAAAATCGATTTGAGAATAAGTTAGTAAGACAAGAGGAAATTGTATCAACAATTCGATTTTTTGTACAACTATCAATTTCACGAAAACGAAAACTGGAGCCTCGATTTCGACATTAAATTTTATTAATTTTCATAATTTTCTCCTAATGTTTCTTCCAAAAAGAAGAAAAATCGTTTTTTCGAGCCTACGCGAACTGTGCACGACCCACGAAAAAATACGTGTTTATTAAGTGTAGGGACAATACTCGTTGTAAACAATGAGTTCTACGTTCGCGACACAATCCAATTAAAGCGACTGTGTCTAGTTCCACTCTGAAACTAAATTTTCACCAGAAAAAGAAACAATTCTTACGCGGATCTTCACGCTCTAGTTCCACGCAAAATCCCATTAAAATCACACTCATCTAGTTGGAAGACATCCCCTATCAGCGAAGCTTTCTTCACAGGTCACAACTAAATAAAGAAGACCTTTCCAACCCTAAAGACACCCACGTCTAGTTACTCGACAATCCACTGCAAACTGTCTCAAGCCATTAAAGGCCATTCAAACCAAATCGAGCAATTTTTGCCCTTGGTGTCAGGGATTTGGATGACATTAAAATACAATGTAATATATCTGAGATTAGGGATAATTTAAGTAGTTGCTTTATCCACTTTGAATTTGTTCAAAGTATATAAAATATCTAGTAAGAAATATTGATCCTTTCCAATTGAGGCGGAACAAATTGTGACCCACGTGAAATTATTCTACCTTCACTAATTTTTTCAACGAACACCACTGTTGCACAAAGAGTCAAGAATAGAATAATAGATCTACGAATTATAAAATACAGACGATATTATCTGTATATTTAGGCAATTGTCCTCTAAATATACCAAGTCTATCCTTTTCACCAGTTTCTCTTTCCTGTTGTTCAATGAAGCAAACGTGATAATTATAATACGAATCTTGTAAAAGTTTTATATTTTATCTCTTCTTTTTTCTAAGTAACATGTTCTTCTTCTTTAAAGTCTTGTAAAATTCTACTTTGCAGAAACCTACCACTACTTTATCGTTAACACAAGTAAACTAATCGGTATATATTCACCTTCTTCTTCAAAGTTTAATAAAATTCTACTTTGTTCGTCAGAAACCTGTCACTATTTCATCGTTAACACAAGTAAACTAATCACGATATGTTCAGATAGAATTATCCGATTACACCTCGTAACCTCTTAAAGCCTAAAGTGCCTAAACAATTCCGCGCGTACCGAGTTCGAATCACGGATGAATCCCCTGACACCGAGTGTAAAAAAAGCAACGAAAATTCCCTAGACACGATCTTCACCGTATCTCGAATTCCATCTAACGGACGACGATCGTTTCAGGTGTCGCTGGCCCTCGGTTTGGAGGCAGGGGGTTGGGGCGCCCTGGTGGAACGTTCGGGCGGCAGCGGCGGAAGCGGTTCCCTGTTAGGTCACGGGGGTTTCGCCGGTCTGGCGGGTTTGGCGCGTCGCTGCGGTGTCTGCCTGGCGACGTTTCCATCGGCCTGGTTGCTGGAACGGCACGCGTTGCTGCAGCACGCTGGCCAGGCGAGCGACGACAAACCGTTCACCTGCGAGCAGTGCGGGCAACGTTACCGCTACCGTTCCGCGTACGTGAAACACCGCGAGCAGAACCACCGTGCTCGTTTGCCGGCCGACAAGCTGTTCACCTGCGACGTGTGCGGCATGCAGTTCAGGTATCTGAAGTCGTTCAAGAAACACCGTTTGAACCACGCGCTGGAGCGGCTGCAACGCGGTCCGGAACCGCAGAGCAGCACAATGGCGGTCTCCGCGGCCGCCGAGCGCAGCGATCAGGTCTCCAGCACCGGTGAACCCTCCCAGCTGGAAACTGGCAGCGACACCACCACAAATCCCAGCGAGGAGGAGACACGGGCCGCGTTCGCGGAGAACGCGCGCGAGGAGAGCGTCTCGGAGACCGCGAGCGTACACGAGAATCCTGGCGAGGCTGTCGAGGTACAGATGACGGAGGCACCAGCTGGTAACGAGAGGAGTTCGGCCGGTGGGGGCAGCACCAGCGAGCCGGGGGATCCGGACGACAACGCGGTGGACGACGACCGACCGGAGCCAACCGAGGCGATGATCAGCCTGGCGCGCAGCAGCAGCCACGAGGTGGACAGGCGCGAGAGACGGTTCGCCTGCCCGTTTTGCGGTAAGTGCGTCAGGTCCAAGGAGAACCTGAAGCTCCATGTGCGCAAGCACACCGGCGAACGTCCGTTTGTATGTTTGTTCTGCGGCCGCGCGTTCGGCGGTAAGAGCGATCTCACCAGGCATCTGCGTATACACACCGGCGAGAGGCCGTACCATTGCGAGATGTGCGGCAAGTGCTTCGCCAGGGCGGATTACCTCTCCAAGCATCTCACCACGCACATACATCAGCGCTGAACGCGGCTCAAAAACGAATTCTGGGACGTTCTTGGCACTTAGTGCGTCCTATCGTCGCCCGATCGTAACAGCTTCCGTACACAGGATCGATTTTCACGATTCACCAACGAGACCTGGACTCTTCCTTGAACAGCGTCGCTCGTATTACGCTGGATACCGACGACTTGCTCGATACTCGTTCGCATCGGATACTCCCGATCGCCGTATCGTACTCGGTAAGTCGGAGAGACTGTCCCCCTTGCTATTCGGTCGGAACGATGGCGTCGTTGTCATGGAAAGGGGGTTTAGGCATTTCTCTCGCGTTGGGATCGCTCGGGGGCATTCTTTTCGGCTACTCGCGGTACCGATACTGGCCTGAACATCGCGCGCGCGGAATAGTCAATGTCTCGGTGGGAATCGATCGAGAATTTTTGTTATCCACGTCTAGGTATAGTTCGTTGGCTTAGGAAACATCCCTGAAGAATTCGGTCCGCTCGGCCGAGGACGACACCGGTTCGAGGGAAGACAAGAACCACGAGTAGTGTTGTCGAAGGATCAACGTCACCTTTCGTCGCAGGGATCTTTTCTAAGTTCGAACGCTTTCTCGCTCTCGGATAGGGTTATCGAGGCTAGCCGAGTTGACTCTTTGAAGCGTCGGTGCTCGAACACTGGTGTCACGATTCCAATTAGATTTTGTATTCTCATGGTTTTCAGTTCGAAGTGAAGAACGGTGGACAATTGTGGTGATTCTATCCACGTACGTTCGTTTCAAGGAGCCAACGATCCCTCGCTCGCTCGATACCGCAACTCGATATCCCTGTCTGAAATTGTTTCACGCTCGCCCAGTCTGCGGTACGATATTTGTTATTTCAACTAAAATACTTTCAAGCGTTACGATACACGGAAGCACCAACGACGAAACATTCGCGACGACGCACACGAATAGTACAAGAACGTCCATCTACGAGAGGACGACTTTCGAAGACGAAGGCTCGGTCGCGCGCAAAGTACACGTATCGTTCTTCGACCGAGTCGCTGAGATCCCCACGGGGATGGAACTTTCGAGGCGTCCAAACGATCGAGATCGTTTCGATCGTATTAATTCGACGCGACTAATTCTGAAATTGTTGCGCGCTTCGCGTCTTCGAGTCCTCCTCCCGGAGTTCGTTGAGCATCAGAAATTTCCACGAGTTCATCCAACTCCGTTGGCGACGCTTTCGCGGCCCCAACGGAGACCGGACGAACGTTTTCGAAACGAGAACGAATAGAGAGGTGAACCGCGTATCCACATCCAGCCGTTGGCCCAGAAAGACGAGTCAATTACGGAGAAAGAAAGGAAACGAACTAATCGTCGGCGAAAATGGCGGAAACCTGCGGCTGGCTTTCGCCGGGTATCGGAACGCGCGAGTCTCGCGTTACCACGAACACACACACTCGCGAGAGAAGAAAGAAAACGGGAAGAGAACGAAGAGGTTGAAGAAGCTCTGGGAGCTGAGAAACTGAAGGAGCCGAAAAAACTAAAGAAATTGAAGAAACTGAAGAGGATGAAGAGGATGAAGAAAATGAAGGAAACGAAGAAGAGAAAGAAAATTAATAAGAAAAATGAAGAAGACGAAGAGGAAGAAGAGGAAGAGGAAGTAGATGAAGAAGGAGAAGAAGGTTTCTACATAACGTTAGTGAAGCTAACTTGTGATAAGGATTTGAAACCAAAGAACGCAACGACGCGGCAGACGAAAGTCGACTGTAACAGTTCCTTTTTGTTGTCCTGATCGACTTCGCGTGAAGATCGATACCATGTGCTAACTATCAATATAGTCGATGTGATTTTGTACATCGCGCGCAACAACGATGATTTTTCTGTATGCCTTGCAGTCTGCACGTGGAGCGCGCGCACGAGGCCCGTCGCTTTCGCGGTGAAGTCCCCCAGGTTGTCGCGAGCGAAGCGTTTCGGTGATAAATTTTACGTGGAGAACGCGCTAAACGCTGCCTATTAATATATTAATATCGATTTGACGTTGACGTTCAATGGTAAACGCGCGAGAATGGTTTAGCGATTTAAGTAGACGCGACAGAATAGTTTTCCCCGGCAGATTCGTGGCATTGGTGGGTTTGATCTGCAGTGGACTATATTTTTTAAAGCATTTTTTTGGTGGACGTTAGACAGACGTCGATATTATTTCACGAGGGACCGATGGTCCTTCGATGGTTCCGGTGATTTAACATTGAGCGATACGGTGATGTACAGGTGCTGGAGGGACTCGAATGAGAGTTATCGGTTCAGCTTGGGTAACGTCTACGAGATTTTGGAAATCTATATTTTATTTACGTTGCGGCGATATTAAGATTCCATTTTCGATACGGCGATTAAGCTTCCGAGAATCGTTATGGGAAATGGCAATCGATACGAGCCGAGTTAAAATTGTTGAATACGTAAAATTCGAAATGGAAACATTTCAATTCGTAACGTACAATGTGAAAATTCCAATGCAATGTTTCATCGCAACATTTTTCATCGTATTCTGCGGCTCGAAACTAACGAAAAAGGTTCGATAAACTACAATTTACTATTATCTTCGAAACAACGAAGTACATCGCCTTGTTCGCAGATCCGATAAATTGATATTACGTGTACTCGTATTTACTTACATTACACGTCGCGTGAAAATTACCGGTAAAACAACATTAATTCCATTTCCCCGTGCCACTCTCGAAATCTCGAATACCGTTCGCGTTCGTCATCCCTGTTTTCTTAATTTCGAGCTGCGAATATTTTCGCATCGCAACATTCGACTCGCTTTGCACAACCGTTATCGATGTTTCGGCGCTTTGCCAAACAATTCAACGGATCGAACCACCTAAATTACCACTACCGCGTAAAAATGAACAAATACTATTCAACGTTCTAGCAGGTCGAAGGTTAATCGAACGAAGAAACTTGGTACTGTCCGTCAGCGACGAGAAGGCGAACGAGCGTTCACATCCCCACTCCAGGCGTGCACCAGTTCCCCCACCACCTAGCGCACTGTTGCTATTGGCCGTGGTGGATCTTCTTCGCCACCCCCTACCAATAGCGACAACGCGCGCGATGCTAGTGAAGTGGACTGTACACGGAACGCGCAGATACGAACGCTCGTTTGCCTTCTTGTCGCGACCGGACGCTAAATGGTAGAATATTTAATTTTCTGTTGAAAAAAGACACCGTTGTCGCCATCTACCGCTAAAATCTCGCGGCACGGTACCCAAGAGTACCCGAAACGGGTGTAGACCAACGAAGGGACATCGTTCCTCCGCTAGCAGCCGTCCTATCGTTACCACAAAAGCGGAAACGAGCGACACGACGGGACTTGAACGCGAAAGCTCGCGTCACGGCGACGCGTTCGACGTTGGCATCGAACGGAGGACAAGGCGTGTCTATTTACGCCACCGGGTCCATCCGCAGAGTGTTGCCGGTGCCTTCGAAGCCTCCCCCGCCACCGCCCCTCCTCCGTATCCTTTTTAACAACGCGTCATATAACAATGAAGTGTCTTTTTTTCGTTCCTGGTGTGCACGTACGTGCACGAAAGAATGCGAATTTAGGTTGGTCGTCGGGAGCCGCGAAGTAGCGTCTTGTTGCACGGTCTATAATACGGTCCTTCGAACCTCTTCTTAGTCGCTGTCCACATTCTGCTGTCTACATGTGTATATATTTATTTATATATATATATATATGTATGTATGTGTATGGTCCCTAGTACGTGTGCAGGTATATATGTACACAAACTGAAACACACACACACACACAGGCACCGACTCGTACACTCGCTTACACTCTCACACGCACAGACACAAGCGATTAACGACACATTGTGTCGGGTAAATGCGCAAGCGCAGAACGAGAGTGCCGGTTCATTCTCAATTGGGACTGGTCTCGTAAGCGAACCCGAGCCAATTCCCGGTCTCGAGAGGCTCCCGTCGAATGGCTCGGAATCGTCGCCGATGATTATTTATTCCAAAGTGCTCGCACGTTTCGCGTTCCACGCTGGACGTCGGATCGCGATCGACATCGAGCAATATAGCCTAACCAACCCCACGAACCCCCCACCGAAAAACCTCCAACCCCCCAACCGCCCCTCCAGGTTATATACCTGGTCAGAGTTTACGACCGAGCGGATTCTCGTCGCACTTTTAAACTATTCACGAGTCTCTCTCTCTCTCTCCGCTGGATCGTGATGAGTTATTTCGCGGGGGTGGGGGTTTTCGCTTCGTGTCGGCTGACACAACCCCCCGCCCCCCCGCCCCCTCTGCGATTTCGAGGGGACGAACGATCGATCGCCCCGAATACGACAGCTGATTATTCGACGCGTTATTCCGTCTTCTAAAAATAGACATTAAATAAGGATAAGTAATGAGGTCTACAGCGATAATTGTTGCAAACGTGCCGTCCCAGTGCCAAGTCTCGTTTACTTTCATGAAAGTTACTGCATAGCTTTGCGTCGATCGGTCGTCGTACGGGACGATCGAGAACGATCCTCGGTTGGGGGTGGTCGCGCGTACCCTCTAGATCCGGGCCCCGTTCGGCCGCGAACGAATGCCGGTGAACAATGTCGGACAGGATATTTGTGATTTAATTATCTCCGTAATGCGAGAGATATACCCGCGGAGGATACTTGAACGGAAGACTACGTTACATTTTATTCTTCTATACAACCTCCTCGTTTTAGCAAACGCTGTGATTTCGCGATCGTTGCTCAAACCTGAAGCCGTGAACGGGTATCGACGACGATTGAGTCGACCATTCTCGACCGTTTGCGCTCGATCGCGATCCGTGACGCGATCCAAACCGGAGCCAACTTTCAGCGGTTTGGTACAGGTGTATTATCAATTTAGACATGGAGGGTGAACATTTTTCTTTGAAATTACAGGTGGAGATTCGGGACTGGTTCTTTCGTTTATTTTACGGAATGGCAAGCGTACGTCGAAGGTGAAACAGTTCTGTCAATTTTAATTAATGGACGGGGACAATACCTCTTCTCGTGTTTCCATTTCGAGCGCGGAATTTTCAGGAATGTTAACATTTATGAGAAATCTATTCATCTCTCTGAATTCCGTGCAGTGGATTCTAAATTGGTTAAAGTATATTTGGAATTTGTTTCTCGATCCTTTGTTCGGAGATTTTTTTGGGGGAAGTACCCAAGAACATTCGATCTAGGTGGTTTACTGACAACGATTTCTTGAAATCGAAAGAGTTTCTTCGGGAACTTTAAAAGATGCAAAAAATAGTGTCTGATAAAATAATAAAATTGTGAATTTGATATTAATTTCGTATTATTGATCACTTCGACCGAAATATATATACATTTACAAACATTAAACTATTATACCGAGGTGATGTCTAAAATTCGAATTACCAATCGGAATTATCGAATTCTTGATATTTAATTCGCGGTACAGTCGATGGTAGATTCCATGAAATTAGTATTCGATAAATTAACGAGTGCCGCGCGATTCCACCGACGAGATACTCATAGTACGAAACTCGAATCCAAACTTCGCACTATCGCCGATCGTTTAACCATTGGCAATTAATTTCAAATCTCAAAAATCCACAGAACCGTTCCACCGATGCGAACCATCGAATCCTCGATATTTAATTCGCGATACAATCGATGGTATGTACAGGGTGAGTCGATAAACAATGTCCGAAGTGTCTCGTATTCTATCGATTTGTTAAAAAAAAAAACCTTTCGTACGAAATATATCGCACTCGAGAAAAGGCCATCCAATGAACGCCTTTTGAACCTTCTACGTCTTCTATTTTCAAAGTCATCGAGATGATCTTGAATTTTCTAAACGCGACACTATATTTGTTCAATGCAGTAGTCGACAAGGGGACGAATAGGCCGATAATAAGGTGACCTTGAGTCGAGCTTGAAAAAATATGCAGCTTCGCGTAACAAATCCAAGGTCGCATTGATACCTTTGAAAGTACAAGACCTAAAAAGTTAAAAAGTCGTTCGTCCGACTTACTCATGTGTTTTTCAATCCCATGGACTCACCCTCTATTGGATAAAATTAACGTTCGGTAAATTTAACACATTGCTGACGATATTGTATCAAACGTACTTTAGTTCTCACGTACTGTATAAACAAATATCTTCAAAACGGTATCGAAAATCTATAAACTCAACATTTTACAAAAATTGATTAGTAAGTGTAACGAAATATATGTACATAAAAGAGGTAACTTACGATCTCTCGTCACCGTGGATTCAAACTTCGATAATAAAATCTACCAACATTTAATTTCCACTCAAATATCTCCAATTATCATCGATCGAAGTCTCTCGTCGTCAACCGCTTTAAAAACGGAAACCATCGTCCGTCGACGTCAGCAATGCATTAATAGAAGATATCCCCGCGATCGTGAAACTCGAATACGAATTTCCACCTGGGTAAGCGTTCTTCGACCACTGACGAGCTAACACGTTACACGCCACGTCAGTTGTCTATGCTCCACGATGTCCCCGATATTTCTCCGAACCGTAACGAATCGAAATACGCGATAATTTGTTATTTTATAGCGTCACTGGCAACAGTAATGCTGCTCGAAAGTTTACAACTATTAGAGTTCGCGACTGGTAAGGTGTTTAGAGAATCGTTGTAACTTGGAGGCGGTCCCCAGTGACCACCGTGATGTTCAACGTGTCGATCGCGAACGAGCCGTACGTTCGTTCGAGAATCTTAATTCCAGAAGGTGGTGGGCAAAGATCGACAGATTCGAGCGCAAAAGGTCGAAATTATTTCCCGATGAATCGCGGCTTCGTACCAAGTTCAACTCGATATTTCGCCCGCATGAATTCTACGCCGAGCGCAACTTCGCGCGGAAACTCCGTTGCTCCTGAGAACGTACAATTGCGTCGGACATTCACCGCGTCTACGTGCGGACGAACCGCGCGCGGAATTACCAAAGAAAACCTCGCGAGACCGAGTTGGCGTGTCAGCGGTACGAGAAACGGCGAGCGGAAAGTCTGGGACCGCGGGCACACGACTGGGGGCCCCCCACCGAACCGCTTACGAGACCAGCGCCCCCCCGTACTCAATTTCCGTCAGAACCGTTTTAGTCCTTAGCTAGTAATATATCACGGGCACGCGTACCGCTATTGCGTCCCGTGTGAAACGAAGTCGAATAACGAAGGTGCTATCTAAAAATTAGGCGTCGATCGCGGCCCGATCCGGTAACAAAATGGACGCTCGAACGGAGGGAGGCGATCCCACGGTGCCAAAAAAATACCGCGAGTGAACGAACACTCCCGCGTGACTAGAGACAGAAAGTGAGAGACCTGTGTACAACCTCCTATGACACGGTCGATGCCGTGTCCGGTGGAACTTGAACGGTGGCGTTCGTGCTGTACGAGGGTAGCACGAGTTTCTCGAGTTGCCCGGAAATCGCGTTGGAAACGTCACAGGAGGGTATCGTGGCAATTTGTGGATCGTGTACGCGAAGTTGACCGTGTCGCAAGAGGTTCGAGTGTACAAGATGATTCGCGGGTCGTCTCCGCGTTTCCCTCCGAGCGAGCGAGCGAGCGAACGGATCCGGTGGCAGCGATGGATCTGCGTTTAGTCGATAAATTTACGTATATATTAGTACTGTCGAGTTAAGGCTGTAAAGTTTCCGATCGTCGACGGTGGCGCTCTCCCCCTCCGCGACCGACGATCGACGAATCGCGAGATACGCGATGATTTAGAGAAACGCACGAACGAAACGATTAGAGGGGGAGAAGTGAAAGAAGAAGAAAAAGAAGAAGAGGAAGAAGGAAGAAGAAGAAGAAGAGAAAGAAAATCGTGCGAAAAGTAACGATACACTCACACACGTGAATTTAAAGAAGAAGAGAAAAGCGAGAAAGAAAACGAAGAAAAAAAATAAAAACAAAGTGAACGTGTCCAACGAATGTCAACGAGTTTCGGAACAAGGGGAAAAAAAACCGATCCGAAAAAGTAACAAACACACACGTAACAGACACATACGCGGATATACACACACGCGGTAGAACATACACATACAAATTAACGGAAATACGAAGAAAGAGACAAACGACGAGACTTTTAATTTAGCGCCGGTCTGTAAGCGCCGCGTGCTCGAAACGTCGCTCGACAGGGGGTAAAACCGTTTCGTGTCCGTCTCGCGCGATCAACGATCCAAGGATTAAGGAAAATAGTTCCATGACGCCTGATGCCTCTGTTAGCTTTTATACGGCGAAAACCACCGTCCCCGCCCACTGCCGCTCCATTTCCACTGTACGCCGAATTTACCGCGTTATGGACGGCCGAGGGAAGCTGCAAATCGTTCTGTCAGCGAAAGACCGACTGCGCTTGACGTTTCCTGCTACGGCCTGTACGCTCGAGCGTGCTTCGAGGATCGGTCCCGTTTAGACCCATGGAAACTCGGTGCCCGCGACTCTTACGCTCGTTCCGCGACGATATTTACATACGTTCCGTGGTGGCTCGAGGTCTCGCGCGGACGTTAGGAAAGATAATTACCTAGTGGAACGTTGGGGCTCGAGATACTCTTGCCACGGTGTACACCGCGTTGAAAGAAACAGTTCCAGAGAATGTATAATACTCGACAAACTGAGCGGGAAAATACTCGGTCAACGTACTTCGGGAGATTAATTCCAGCGTTGAAAATCATTTTTTCAACGAGGTCACTTTCCACGGTCCTGAGTGTAATTGAAATTTTTTTCGGAACATTTTAAACATCGAAGAGCAAAATCGAAGGTTACGGGAAGAATGGAATAAAGGTAAGAAATTATTTCCAGGAATGTCGCTTTCGTGATATTCTTGTTCGATAAAGGGACATTGATTGGCAAAATGCGATCAGGAATTTATATAATATTTGATTTTCGTTTCTGTATTGGAAGTCTAGTGATATGGACGTTTGGTCTTGGTCATTTTGAAATACGAAGGATTTGGTGGATATATTTTAGTAGTAATAAACGTAGCTTATATGTTTATTTATATGTTTCTCTCTTTTAAGAGAAAAGTTCTGAAACTTATTCTTCGCGTACGTCGCAGGCGGACTGTGTTATAGAATTATGAAATAAATATAATCGAACGTAACGAAGTATAATTGCTCGCGTGCGAAGAAAAGTAACGAAATATTATATGAACGATGGACATCCATGGGAAATTTAAATATGTATTTGAACGTTTTAATCCTTTCGAATCTCCTCGATGTAGCGATCAAATACATATTTAAACTCTGCTCGACTATCGTTCGTATTCTGTCGCACAATTGTATTTAATTCTTGGAGTAATTAATAATTATTATCGAGTCGTAATTTTATGGTGTTACAAAAATCGATACTTTTCGTTTCGACGGGTAAAAGTAAAAATATTACAAGAGTATGCGTTTCTTTGGGTCGAAGATTGCACACGTAATGAATATTTATGCACCGAATGCTAGGAACAAAAAGGGGAAATCATGCATCGTTGAAACAAAAAGAAAAATGGAGCTAATTTTTCACCCACGTTGACTAAGCATTTTTTTTTTTTGCTCAGTTTAGCGAGTAATATTTTGTACGTTTCGAACCATTTTTTCTTACACTCTGTACACAACGAACACTAGCGCGAATAATAATTTAAACTCGAGAATTCGAAAGAATTCGTATTATTGTTCGAATATTTATTCATATAAATATTGAAAAGATTTATTAAATACTCTTACGACAATCTCTTCTTTTCTGCCCAACAACGAAAACTTAATTACTTATTAAGTGTTACGTTGTTTGCACTTATCTATTTAATAAACAGAACTATTAGATATTTCTATCGGTCTAAGGGCATCGTGAAACATTACCGAGACACTGAGCATGTCTCGAATAAAAACAGTTTGGAAATCTCTAGTGTAGAGAAATGTGTAACATCGTTTATAAACCGTGGTCACATTGAGAGATTTATTTCCTTATAATTAAAAGAGAAACGTAACAAATTTTACAAATTGAAATCGTTTTAACGGTTCCTTTATTTGCGACAGAGGATACTACATTCGGGAAAAAAAATTTTTAATTAATAATACGAAAGTTTGTTCAGAATACTCGGAGAAAACTCCTAATTGTCAGTCTTTCATCCGTTTCTCTGATTATTAAAAATATCAACGCGTATGTTCTATGGGATTTTGAATCACAGTTTCGCTCTGGTGTTTGATTAATATTGTTTCAAATAATAGGGGTTGAAGGGTGTTTAAATCTTCGATTCTCTGAGCAATTCAAAGTGCATCGTTCATTGAAATTGTCTTTGAACTTCGATACGACTTGCACGTTTCTAGGTCACACTTTTCCTCGGATATTGAATTAACGACGACTTAAAGCCGAAGTCTTGAAGGGAAAAGAAGATAAGAAATATTGATAAAAACTCTCGAACATTCTAGACAGTTTGCCCGTTTGCGATCAAAGATTTATCGTTTCTTGAAGCAAATGTTCCTTCGTTCGTGAAATCGACGAATAGAGGCAAATCTAATTCGAAGTATTCATCTTTGTCCTCGGAAAAATAATCAGAATTCAAATTCGCCACTAGTCGTGTTGCTTGTCCGGTTATCTCGAATTTGATCGCAACTTGTGGATTTTTGAGGTAGATTTTCCCCCAGATATTGGATTAATGGTGATTCATAGCTGGGAGCTCGAGGGAATTTTAATGCCGAGTACAGAAAGGGATGAAAGATTTCACAAATTTATTTATTATTTCAGAAAGTTCCTACGTTTATAAAATGTGTTTTTTCATCTGTGATATAGCTGTTTCGAGTAGGGGGGGAAAAAGTATTTATTTAGTGTATTTATGTCACTCAACCGGAACGACGGACTGGTCATAAAGTTTCGGAACTAAATTATAACATTTGTAGTTTGTATCATTCCTGCCCTTTTCGTTGTACCATTTTAAAATTACCAAAGCTGGTTTACAGTTACTGTTACAAAAATTGACACGGAGGGTAGTGTTGAATTGCCAAATACTCGTACCAAAAACGGATGCGTGCTTGATCGAGAAATACCTGTGCAACTGAAAATGAATAGGAATAGTTATAATGAAAATAAACAAAAGGTGCTTGAAAACTAGCTACAAAATTGACCGTTAAAATAAATAACGAAGTAACGTACACGATCGTCAGAAACCGAAGTTACGAGGTTAAACGTTAGCACCGTTGTAACAAACTACATACTGCCCGGTGTGAATTTTTGTTGAGCTCGATGTTGAAAACGGTGCCAAATAACAATATTAAACGAAACATGGGTACGATTATGTTGTTAAGCGCGCGCGAGCCGATCGTGTGATTTCCACGTGAAATTGCATTCGTCCCCTTAAGAATTATAAAACTGAATGCATACGAGTACGCGTATCGTGAAATTTCAAATAATAAATATTGAATTCGGAGCGCTTAACGACGGACCCGTTACAAAATTCGCGAGAATAAGGGAAGTAATTGATCTCCATGTACGATTAGATTTCTTCGACTAATTACATTACATTGTAAGCGATATTGCTTGACACTGAACAATATATTTTTTCTATCTATACAACTAGTGATAACGACAGTGACAGTGATAATATTTTATAACCGCTACCAATTGTGATATTTCAATCGTAACTCGATTTTTAACTAGATTTTATTGTCGGGTGCAGAGTCAATGGTTTGATTTACTGTGATAAAATGATAGGTAATACGAGATCATCGAAGAGTCAAAGGGGTGGTACGGTAATTTTATACGGATGTCGATTCTGCTATTTTAGCAAGCAATTACTTAAGCAATACATCTCGTTGAAACGAACTTGGTTTCTAAGCGACGAGCGCTGAATATTCTATTACACGATAAATGTTGAACTCTACCTACGATACTTGGAGCCAACGCGACGTTTGTGTCGTTTCCCGCCAACGTATTTAATTCCGGTGCTTCTAATTATCGACCGCTCGGTGCGAAACGCGTCATTTAATCTCATCCCGCGATGATATTTAAGGGAGGGTGGAAGAAAGAAAAGAAACGAAAAAAACAAAAAAGAAAAAGAAAAAAAAACGCTCCGACTCTATCGGTCAAATCGATAGCCGAAACTAATCCTTTGACCGAGCGAAATCAAAGGGCGGAGGTCTGCTCGCACTTTTCCAATTTGCCAAATCACAAAGTTAAAACCGCTACGGTGGCTCTCGAGCTCGCCACGCTCTGAAATCCAAAAGCAATTTTTTTTTCCACCCCGTCCACTCGACCCGAAAACAAAAACTCACAAGATCCTTCCGATAACTCTTCTATGGCGGCGCGGTAAAACCCTTCGTGTTCGCGGGAAATACGTCCCTGTGAAATCCCGGGGTACGGCGAATAGGGGACCAGGGAGAATAAACACCGCGCGCAAAAGAATAATTCCCGTATTGTCAA
Source organism: Ptiloglossa arizonensis (assembly GCF_051014685.1). Taxonomy (NCBI): domain Eukaryota; kingdom Metazoa; phylum Arthropoda; class Insecta; order Hymenoptera; family Colletidae; genus Ptiloglossa; species Ptiloglossa arizonensis. The sequence continues at coordinate 12,527,131 of NC_135055.1, forward strand.
GAATTTTTTTAAACCCGTGGAACCACGGTCACGCGCTCCCATACGTCCCGTACTACCTACACAATGTTTAATTTATCCCGAAACCTTTACAATCGCTTACAATCCTCATCAAAGTGGGAGGATTCAATTCGTCGCTGGTAACAAAAATATTTCCCGATAAACGTTTCCTCGCTTTCACCCTCCAACGAGATAAAAATATTGCTAATGGGATTATTTTAAACTTGCGTTCATGATGGAGGTGCTAACGACCGATAACAACGTTCAGATACATGTATCTGTTGTGCCAATAGAAGCAACGCGCGGTCTACTCTTCGAATGTATTCAATCGCGAGTCCCTCGTGCGAACGAGCTTATTTATTCGAATTTTTCAAGAGAAGAAACGAACAAACTCTTGGCGCGTTTTTTGTGATGTAAGAATGGTCTTGGAAGTGTCGAAGTATCCAGAAAGCTCGATTAAGAACAGCACAAGGTTGATCATTTCTCGAATTTCACTGTAATCTTCAGTGGGTAACGTTTTCGAAATTTCGATCGTTAATCCATTAGGTGCCGAATTATTGTTCGTTCGAAATTAGTTTTTATTCCGGGTACGTTGTATTTCAGGACACTTTATTGAAAAAATAATTTTTTAAGCTACTCGAGACTCGTTGTATAAATGGAACAGTGACATTTAAAAGTATCTAATAATATCGAGACACTTGTACAGCGTACAGTGTAAACGACGAACAATTGCAAGTCGTTACGAGGATTTGTTTTAGCGAAACATAACGTGAGATATGATCGGTTTCAAAATAGAAAAATCGAGTAAATTCTTTTTATTCGTATCGTAAAAGAGGTTACAAACAAATTGCAGTGTACTTTATAGTAGCCGCGACTTCGTACCTTGAAAATCACATTGTGCCTGTAGAAAAGTTTCTCTGAATGTTCTTTAAATAGAACACCGGCACTTAATGGGTTAAGAAAGAGTACAAAGAAAGATTTTCTTTTCTAGACAGTCCCCTTTAACCTTTTAATTGCCGCGAGTACACTCGAGCGCGGATAATAATATTCTAGATGCTCCGTTTTAAAGGAAACCGCAAGTACGTAAACTTTTCGGTGTCCGTGAACAATTTCGTAAGATCTTCCGCTTCTTTGTTCAGTTTTTTTCCAAGTACTTGCGAATACAACGATCAAAAACGAAACTTTGAAACGAATTCACCACGTAGGGCTCCATCGCCGAACAATCCTTTTATCCTCCAATTGTTCGCAACGGAAGAAACATTTCGTACGTATTTTCCCGCGTATCGATTGATAAATAATTCGAAAAATCCGGACAAACTCTCCTTGAAACTCTACATAATTATCTAAACTCGTCGTCCATTTACGGTGACGTTCGTCGTCATCTCGCGACAACATCTGTCCAAACGATCGAAATAACCAACGGACGGAAATACGTACACCGTTTGTACGAAACTAAAAGAATCCGATATGACATCCGATACTGTATTCAATCGTTCCGAGTACGTGTCCCGCGCGATCGGAGCGAGACCGAAAGTTTTAATCCGCCAGCGAAAAGGTTAAGGTGTCGTCGACTAAATCGGAAATTTCGTCGAGAACGCGCGACCAAAGGGGCGAGGGTAGGTAGAGGGGAGGAGGGCGGTAGGTTACTAAATTACCATGGTTGCCAGTAGGCAAGGTTCTCGACGTGACCCACGATCCTTCGTTCGCGATCCCCCGTTTCGACGAACCCGAGAATCCCAGGGGGGAGGGGGTGAGTCGATATCGAGAAATAATGCATCGGGTCCTCGTTTTAAGTTCGCTCGAACTTACGTCGGATTCCGGGAATCAATTAATCGCGACGAGCGGCGCGCGCGCGCGAGCGAGCGAGCGGGTACCTTCACGATGAAGCGAGAGGAAGCGAGACGGAAAGGAGCGGGAGCTTGTGACTCCGCATCACGTTAGCTCGCGTGATAGCCGGTCGTCTTTCAATCTGGAGTCGGTAAAACGTACCTCCGAAATGTGCACGGCATAATATATTCAACGCGATTGTGTCCCGCCACAAAGGGATTACTTTCGCGTCGCGCGTGCACACACACCCCGGGCACGGTTCACCGGACGCGGGCGCGCGCTCGCGCGTCTACTGGCCGCCGCGGGCACGCGGGCACGCGGGCACACGGGCACGGAATTGAACCGCGGCGGGCAAACGAGACATTTTTCCCTCGCACCGAGGAATACGTACGCGCGATATTTTTTTTATGCTTCACCTCGCGGACGATATTAACATTCACGGGGATTATACGGTGTGTCCGGTAACTGATAACACGAAGAGCAACAGAACCGTTCTATCGGGGAATACGAATCGAAATTATTTGGAATGGAACTTGTCCCTGCGAGGTTTCTCTTAGAGTACGAACTTCGAGTAGCAGAATTCTGAGGAGAACGTTCTTTTCGATTATTTACAAACCGGTAACGGTATCGATGGATTGTAATAAAAATACACGTTGTAATAATCTGTTTAAGAAAGTTCTGCTTTGCGTGGATCCTAGAGCGTAGTGATTGACTCGAACGTAAATAAACAACGATATCCGTCTCGTCGAGATGGTGGAGTATTCCAGGGAGAAAGAAAAATCAATCTTTGGTTAAGGGGAACGTGGTACCAGGAGTAAGTGGAATGTGGACAATGGCGAGTAATTTCTTACTCCTGGACTTTACGAAGGCTGATTAGAACGTCTGACCAAGCACGACTCGCAATTTATACAGAGACGGATCTTTCTTTCTTCTTCCCCGTGTAAGTAACGATACACGCGTACTTTAAAAATATTCGTCGGTTTTTTTCGAAAACAACGCGTCGTATCGAACAACGTTGCTTTGTATTTTCGATTAATTTTCTCGCGTAGAATGACCGTATTGGGACTTGTACCACCAGTTACCGAATACTCTGTGCATGTACACCGTGCAATCTGTCCGTTTCGTGGCCTCCGTGGAAAGAAAAGCAGATTTTGGCGCGGACCGCGCTCCTACTCCGTCGAGAACGATTGAACACGTATTGAACGCGACAAATGAATTATGCAAACGATACGAAACAATTTTTTACAAAGTGTATTCGTTCTTTGGAATTCTAGGAGAAAGTCACCGGCTCGAGCAGCAACCAAGATGGCTGCTCGAAAGAGAGGGGATCTTGATCCGGTGGCTCTCCTAAGATCGCAAGAATTAACGAACTTTGGTATACACTGTGCATCGACTCACGCAACGTGGTAAATCGTGAGTCGGTGTCAAGTGTATATCCGAAGCGTTGTTGTGGAACGTAACTTAAGTGCCAAAACATAAATTTTTCAAGAAACGTCCGATAATTATTGTTTGTAACTAACCGGTCAATCATCATTTGCAAATTTTGCTTTACTTTTACTTAAATATACGACTAAGAATAAAATAACCAAAATGCGTAACAGAATTTTTTACTTTTCGAATTAAGAGACAAATCAAGAGACACAGACTAATCAAGAGACAAAAATAAATGATTAATACTGGACACATCAATGTACCGTCATTTGATATTGTTATAAACTATTACAAAAATGAAGTTGTACTCAAATTACATACCATGGAATTATCATTAGCGCATAGAATATTTTCTTATCGGGGAAAGAAATTTACAAAATTTTAGCACTTAAGTTACTTTCCATGAGAATACTTCAGCTGTTTCGTATGATTTGAACAAAAATTAATGGGCGTTGTTCCGAAAGTTAGAAATGGTTATGGAACGAGAATTATTTTTTAATACTTTGGCATCGATGGGGTAATAAGGACTGATCCTAGAATTTGAGGGCAGGGACATTTCAAATGTTATTTTGAAAATTGTTCTTCCTTTTATTGATACTTGCCTTGATGAATTATTATTGTGCTACAAACAATACTAGGTAGACAAAAATTTTACAATGGTTTTGCACGGGGAAAAATCCCCAACGAAACAATCTGCGAGAATATTAAACTATTTAGTGAATAATTCCACTTTTTCGTTTAATTTGGCAAATGCGACTATATCGTTAAAAATAGGTTCTCAGATACTAAGGTTTAAATAAAATTAGAAAAAGTTTAGAACGTTAATTACACGAGCCACACAATTTTTGAAGGAAAAAAGAAATGTTTCTTTCACAGTGATGAATAGTAGATGAATTAAAAGATCAACATATAAGGAACTCTCTCTTCATTAGTTTCGTGATAAATCCACCCCTGTGTAGTACTTCAGATTGTTGCACTTTCTGTCCTTTAAATTGTCACGTTGGTTATCTTGATCATCGTAATTGTTAATCATTCGTTTTCACTGCTTCTTATTCTCGTTCGTACACTAACCTCTAATGAGTCTACTCATACCAGAATGTTAAAAAAGATATTGTGCATAATAAAATTTAATAAACCAATCTATTGAACGATAATCACAACAAAACAAAATTTCAAAAATAGCAATTTACAAACTTCCACCGTCATTTTTTCATCAATTGCATTTTTCTACAACTCCATTGAATACAAAAGGCATTCATATTTAACGTCGCCATCGTTGTTAAACAATCCCCTATTCAAAAACCGTGCCATTTGTCGGAAAAGGTGTTTGAAAGTCTGGATTGTGTACCCGTTGAATTGTATTTTTAATTAGAAAATTGCAGCTTTGTTTCGAAAATGGCGCAGTAATATTAAAATTCTGATTCCTTCGCAACTCGTTTTAAAAATAAACGAAACGAATTCTTTCGTAATCGATACAAAAAGAACTTTGCAACGATGTCTTAATGCGTAATTTATTTCTACGAACAATATAAAAATAGCCAAATAGAAACAAGATGATTAAAATCACTAATATTACCCGAGACACTACAATACTATATGTACACGAAAGGTTCTGTAATAATCGAGGTTCGTGCAATAGTCAAGGTAACCAATAGTCAAGGTAACCAATCTAATGAGAAGAAGCCCCACTTTCGTAGAGTATATCTCTACCTATGGTCATTACTACCAATTACTTCCCTCTCCACCTTCACTCGTTGCTAAGCAACCATCCCTTCCACTTCTTAACGCGATGCAACGAATGAGGCTCTAATGCAATAATCGAGGTTCTACCGTAGTATAGAGGGAATCGTTTGAGGTGAGTGTACCAAGTACCCAGCAAGCCAAAGACAGATAACGGCATTCAATTCATGGAACACCTACCTGTCCTTCTGCTATAAACTACAATCTTTAAATAGATTCGTAAATTAAACTCCAGCTCCCTATAACTCGGAAACGAATGATTCTCGGACTGAAAACCGTCCTCATGGTTATTAAGATCTTCTTTGTTCTCTTTGATGAGTGTAACACGCCCCCACGATTTGACAACAATGCAGTGAACGGAGGTTAAAAATGAAATTGAGGAAGTCACATTATAGATTCTCCGACCAAATACTCGACTAAGTGTTAAAGGAGAATTTTTGTAATATTGAGTAAGTACAATTATTTATACGAGAAGTTTCATCAAACATCGAGAACGTAATTGTAATCGATTAATTGCGATCACTTTCGTTTTCGTATCCTTTATTATGGGAATTGAAGGTCAAAATGAAATTTCTGGGTTCGATTAGTAGATTTTCTTCAATTGTCATTTCAATAGATATAAAAAAAAATGTTAAATTTCAATCGATCAAGTTCTTCGTTATCGTTCTTATATTCTGATGGTACATTGTTTTACTACGATATTGGAACATTTTCTAAATCTTTCGTGTTTGATGAAACAAAAATCGTTAGGCTAAAAATCGCACATAATTTTAAACGTATAACAGATACAAATCCAAGTTTCAGATTATCAATGAAAATATTAAATTCCTAATATTATTCCATAAATTCTCACTTACTGCAATCGAATTGATTGCGCTTGAATTTCCAAGACTTCAATTTACCGCAGATTTCTCCGATCGCTTTTCTGTTTGGAACTGTATCGATTGAAAACTTGCATAAAATGAACGAGTTCTTTGAATCGATTTTCTCATCGATTCCGTCGAGAAAATTTCTTCACGAGAACGTTTATTCGCTCGTCGTGAACGGTGCTTCCCTAGCACGTTATTTCTGTTATACGTGGCCGGTACTTATTATTTTATTGCGAGAGTTGACAGGAGCTTGGAACTTGTATTGTCTCGCGGCACGCGCGAAAATTGTAATCGAATCGCGGTACAGAATCCCCGTAAATTACGAATTTAAATATTTATTCAGGGAGGCTTAATGCCGTTGACTGTCACACATTACGGTATTCTGATGCGCTGTATAGCGAACGTGTTAATGTTTGTGTCGCATTAAGTAGCGGTGTCGATAATTAACATGTTCGCTGCGATGCACACCATTGATGATACATTATTGGCTTTTCGTGTACACATAGCCTGGCTGTCAGTATACCGCACTACGTGACGTTGCAAGCGCAGTCCGTTCATTCGTCTTAGACGATAACTGTTGCAACGAAACTCTCTCACCGACGACAACCTTCAAATTTAACGTAACACCTTTCTACATCGGTTCGATTTTTCTTTCCTCTTCGAATCGAGCTACCAATATTTTATCTCGAACACGGTGCAACTTCAACGCGCGATAATCGAAATTACCAATCGAAGTAACACTTTCCAAAATTGATCAAAAATTCCTATTTAAAAAGAACATTCGACGAACCCGCGGCAATCGGTTCAATCGAAAAAGAAAAAATACAAACGGTAAATAATTAAAGTAAAAAATTCTTCGATCGCGATCGACGTTGGTCTCTTACTTATGATTTATTCTACCTGTGGCAATATTTATATTTACATTTAATATACGAATATTTCGTTGCCCACGACACGGAATAAATCATAATTCTAAATTAATCGTTTCGCGTCTGTAGCAAGAAATAAATATCGAAATCGAACGGGTATTTCAAATAGGATTTTAATTGGTATGCGAACAAATTATCGCTTCGCATTAATCATTGCACGGTTGCGTTATTATATCTTACTTCGAGTACCATTTTAACGAGTCCCATCAATAACACGTCTATTTACCACACTTTTTGATACGTAACGATTTTTCCCGCCCGGTTAAAGCGAATGAAAGTTTCGCTTCGATATGTCATTGTAAACAGACGAAGTTCGTCTCGTTTCGTCTCGACCTGACCGCGGAACAACGTTTGCTCGACGCAAGTTTTAATCGTGCGGATTAATTCGGACGCGGAGTGATTCGGAATTCCAGGCAGTGGTGGCGGATCATTAGATAGTCACGTTCGGGTCGAGAGACTCCCATTCGTATCGAGACGCTCTAATTTAACCCCTCGCCCCCAACCCCCATAACCCCTTAACCCGCACCTTCTTCGCGAAGAGTACAGGGTTCGATCCTCGACAAGCTAAACCCATGGCCAGGCGTTATGGAATGGATTGGGCATTTTAAACCACGTTTAAAAAATTGTAGCTACCTATACAACACCAAGTAATATATATATATAAATATATATACATACAAATTCTAATATATAAATATATATATATATGACGATGATAATATTATATATGAGAATATATTTAATGAATGTTCCTATATTTATACTATAAGTACGTAATAGGTGTATTATATTAATATTCGATGGCGATTTCAGGTTTTTACCAAAACAACAACAAAAAATTAAATGTCTGTTTAGATAGCAGCCACTATCGGATTAATTTAAACGAATCGGAAGAGAGCGAGCGAGAATAAGAGAGAGAGAGAGAGAGAGAGAGAGAGAGAGAGAGAGAGAGAGAGAGAGAAAGGAAGAGAGTGTAGAGTAAATGCGAAAAGAAATGTAAACGAAGGAGACAGAAATGACAGTTAGAGAGGAAATAACGCAACGATTTTGGAACATCATGCAAATTTTAAGGGAACGAAAATTAGAAGAACGATATTTAAGCGGGTTTGCGTGTGTTGGTGACGAGGCGAGGGTCTTCCTATACTGACTGAACGATCAGATGTGATATATGCATAAGGATTAATTAATAATTATTTACTCCAATCGTATATATATATATATATGTAATTATTATTATTAATATGGTTATGATATACAAACATTATATCTATATATTGTGTATAAGTAGATAGGAACATATACAATGTTTTTAACTGGTTTATCTATGTTCCGAGGATATATGCTAAGTGTATTTAGATAGGAAGTTGTAAGAAGGTCTCTCGCCGTTAATGTTTAATCGATAGAGACCACATGAATGATTCAATTCACGACGAAAGAGAGCCAATGATGAAAATTCGACGCCGTTTGTGAAATATGCACCGTTCGAACGTTGATTCCATAGTTCGCGTGTTTCGCTTTCCGTTGTAATTTATTTATCGTTGGAGAAACAACGATTCTTTTATCCACTGCTCGAAATAATAATCAAAGTATTTGTTCCGTCCAATGAAATTTCCACAACTGCATATACAAACGTGTATTGTCTTCTAATTGGAGCATCGTACGAAATAAGAATTCGATTTGTTATAACAGAATAACTCCCGCTTTCGAGTGACAACTTTTGCACCAAATTCTAGCAACGAAATAATCCCCAATGTTGTTTATGTTTATTCGCAGCGATCTGATGCAGATACACGCGTGATCGAGTGCCGTTCGCTAATGGAAATGAAAATTTTTATGCTTTTTTATTACATCACTGTGACAATACTATCAACAATAATAGATCGACGAGGTTTTCCCGATTAAAACGAGTCCAAACACGATCGTGTTCGTATACTCACCTATTTATGTGCCAAATCGCTACCTGCCCCGCTTTAAAGAGAATCAACGATCCCGATTTTGTGACTCGAAAACGGGAATTAACGCAATTCAACACTGTCATTTATCTTTTGAGTTTGGAAACATATTTCTGGAGAATTTTGTTCTAGAAAATGTACAATAGTGATTTTTCATAAATTTAAAAAATGTACAATACAATACACAGAGTCCAAAACAGTCTTCGAAGGCGAATCAAGAAAGCTGGCCTAAACATTACAGTCTTAACTGCATACGAGTGATTTAAATCGAGCCTACGACTAATTACCTTAGTAAATAATATTACGTGTTCGATTTACGATTACGATTCGTTTGATATAAAGAAAACGATTATCGAAACAAAATTTGTTCAGAAGAGGTGTCTTGTTCCAGAAAACTGTATTGGGAAGTTTATGGTACGCACTTGCGCTGGACTATATTTTGACCAACGATTTCTTTATAATTCATTATTTATCCTCGCGTTTGTGTTCGAAAAATCGAGTTCCTATATTATTATACTACTTATTAAAGATCGAACATTTACCGTGCTGTGCACGAATCGTTTGTTGTAAATCGAAAGCAGTGAAACAAAGACAGGATGTCCCAAAGATCCCTCACATCTTGACGAAAGGACTAATGTTAAGAACAATGTCAGAGAAGTGGTGTACGTTGCAAGTACGCGGCAAAATTGATCTCTTTCGTTTCATTCTTTTTTTAGTTACAATTCTCGTAACGAACAACACGAATGTTCCACCGAATACACTTTGAGAATTATCTCATTTCATCGGACCCGATAGTATTTTGCATAACTAGAGGCTACGTAAAGTATCGATTCCGATCCACAAGCACGATCGCCTTGATTATTTCGAGCGGTGCGATTACCAGAATAAAATATATTAAACGGAAAGCAATGCACGCGAGGATTTCTACACGTACCGATGTATCTGCGCCCGATAATCGCTGTGCACAAAATTATGAATTTTCACGTGACAAGTATTCTCGATTGTTAAGCTTAGGGCGGAATAGAAATCCGTTTATCGGATCACTCAATTGTTAAAGCGGGTTTCGAATCTGGGTCCAACGATCCGATTTCGACTCACCGTTTTTCTCTCTAAGTCCGTAACGTTAGCAATTATTTCTTTCCTCGTCCACGTTTCGTGAACCACGTTTCGCAAGTAGGCGTAGCCGATTCTCTTTAAAGCGACCACTCCGAAACTTAACCTCGAAGTGTTCGCGCGCCACGAGAATCGGCGAACGAAAAATCACGGCCCTCTTTCTCGCGAAACCCACAACGAACCTGGCGCTGGTTCATAGGAGAAAGAATGAAAAAAAAAAAGAAAAAGAAGAAAAAGAAGTGAAACAGAGAAACAATTCGGGGGTGTTTCGAGTTTATGCGTTCCGTGCAATAACAGTTTGCTCAATCCTCGGTGTCCGTCGGTCCGTCCGTACGGAACGACTTACTCGTAAGTTTAAAGTATGATGTGTACGTCACACGGCATAGATACACTAAATACCACACGCATACGCAACGTACGTGTTATAGAGAAATTGAAAATTAACAAAAAAAAAAAAATTGTAGTGGCTAAGCTCGACTCGTTAAAGTAGCCGGACAATTTTCGATAAATAGCCGGACGAAAAAAAAAAAAGAACCGGACTTTAATCTCCTATTTCTCAAATCCTTCCTTCGAGTCTCTCGATGTCTTTTGGTGTCTATTCTAAACAGATGTGTATGCATACCAAAAAAAAAAAACGGAAAAAAAGTAATAAAACGTAAAAGCGGTAATGCGAACGATTTCAGCGTTTTAGCTTCTCGTCTGTGTAATAGTACGTACAATGTCGAGACGGATGCAAGGGGGATAAAAAAAAAACACACAAAAAGGTAAAAAAAAAAAAATGCTGAATAAAAAAAAATACCCATGGAACCCTTTTACACGGCGTGGTTGCAAAACGGTGACGTCCCATTGTGCCCCGACGATGCGCGCTCGCGTGTGGAGCGTTTTACGAGACTCCTCCGAAACCATCCGCCATTTTTTCCGTAGGGAAGCGCCTACGCGCGCGCCGCGAGCACGGGGACCGTTCCTCCACGTTACTTCGGCGAGAATTTAATCGTAGGTGTGTTTAGAAACTTTCCTAATCTTTTCTCCTAAACTTCTCGTTACTCTAGCAATAATGAACAACAAAGAAAAGAAAGAAACGAAAACGACAAAAAAAAACAAACAAACAAAACAAAAAGACAAAGGCTATCGCTGTTTCGTCCCCGGCAGCGACGTCTCTTCCGGCTCGAGCGTAGCCGAGGTTTCGTAGATCTCGCGACGTAGCTTGGAACTCTGCACGCTTCGCCTAACGTTTGCCGAAACAAAGATCGCGTCCCGTCCCACGAACCGAGAAAGAGAGAGAAAGGTGGAGAAGTCCCAAAGAGTTTCCCCGTTGAGAAAAAGAGCTGCGAAATAACAACAAAAAGAAAAAAAAAAAATTGAAAAGCAAAGAAACAAGAACAGAGAAGAACCGAGGGGACGTAGATAAAATTTCTCGTCGAAATTCGCGACCCTCGCGCTTGTTCACCCTTCCCTCCCCCCTCCACTTTAAGACCCGACTACCCCCGCCCCGATCGAACCCCCTATCCCGTAACGAAAGTCGATTTTGCAATCACACTACTCGGTTACGAGGAGACATTGATGAGAAAAAGAAGAAGAGGAAGTAAGAAAAAATGAAAAATGATAAAAGAAACGAAAAGAGAAACGAAGATACTTCGTGGCCGTACTATCATAATTGTTTGTCGTACCTACTGTTTAGATATTAATTATTGTAATGTAATAATTAGCGTAATTAACGAATTGAGAGGCGGCTGCGCCCGTGCACCACGGATCCAAGAAAACGAGAAAAGAAAAGAAAAAGAAAAAGAGTAATAGAAACACAAAAAACCACGAGGGCGTTGCGACGAGAGTGCAACTGGAACGTGGTGAACGCCCCCCTCCACCCCGCCCCCCGATCCCCCGCCCACTCCTCCCTCAAGGCGCTGCCTCACGTGGATGTTAGAGATATTTTTCAACTTGTACTAAATGTGATAAACCGATGAATTGACAATGAGCAATCTGACTGTAATATATAAACACTATATTATATATATATATTATATATATATATTATATATAAATATATTATGAATACGTGTCTGTCGTACAAGCCGTGAATAGGTTTTACCGTAACTAGTACGTGTTAGCTTAATGACTGTACACGCGCGGATACGGCCAAAAAAAAAAAAAAATGGACGCTCCGGCGTACGGTTCTTTTCTCCGCGTGCGTTTAAGCAACGACGGGACAATGTTCGAGCAACAACGGAGATAAATAGGGAAACGTAGAAGCGGCGAGACGAGGGGAAAAAGTGGTGATGATTGTCGCACGCCGTCTCGAAATCTGTCCACGACTTTTTTCCACTGACGCCGGGCGCTGTCTTCGTTGCTACGCTCCTGCGTAGCTTACTCGGCTAATTGATCGATTAATTAATTAATTAATTAATTAATTAACTAGGGAACTCCCCGGAAACGGGCTGCACGGTTCTGCATTCGTATTTCGCTGTCGACGCGACGAACATGAATCGGTTCGTCTATTTTGTGGCGGGAAGGAAGAAGATTTCGAATCGAAAACCGTTACACGTTTCTTCCCTCTCGTTTCGATCGAACGAATCGACGCAGATCGAACCGTCGATCGAACTCGCGCGTTACGTCACACGAGATGACGATTTCGAGGAGTGTACGAGACCAGATCTTTCGACGGAAAGAATTCATTTGAATAGTTTGTAATCGATTCGGATCGAATCGCTGATCGAATTATGCGTATCGTCGCCTAATCGAAGCTAAGTACATTTTTTAGTGAATTTTATTTGGTAATGATCTACCGACTGAGAGTACGAGACCAGATTTTTTAGCAGAGGGAATGGAAACGTTACGTGAAAGTAATTTGAATATTTCGTGATAATCGATTCAGGTCGAATCGCTGATCGAATTATGCGTCTTGTCGCCTAATCGAAGTTAACTACATTTCTAGAGAATTTTATTTGGTAGTAATCTACCGACAGAATATGAAACCAAATATTTCATCGGAAAGAGTGAACGATGTTTATAGTCGTCTAATAGAAGCTAAGTTCATCTTTTGGAGAATTTTATTTGGCAATAATCCATCGACAGTGCACGAGACCGGATATTTTAGCAGAAAGAACGAACGAGAACCTAATTGAAAAATAATTTGAATATTGAAATCGATGCGAGTTGAACCGTTGATCGAATAACGAGCATTGTAACATAGTCGAAACTAAGCCGATTTCGAGGAGAATTGTTTTCGATAACAGTCAGAATTAACACAGAAATAATTCGAGTATTCGTACTTTTGCGAACTGTGTATCTATTCCATGATGACGGGCGGTCTTGAATATTTAACGTGGCATCGAAAAACGATTTCAGAACTTCGAAACTAACCATTCGTTGCTCCGGTGTCTCGACTGTTTGCACGAAGAATTAGAATGCCGAATCGTGTTGAATAATAGAGATCTATGCAAACGTTTCAGCTGTCTGTTTACACGTGATGCGGAAAAGAGTTTGCTTGTTCGTGAATGATTCGTTTGTCTATCGATATATAGACTGAGACTCAACGATGACTTTTGCCTAAAATTAACAAATCCGCGTCTCACTGTCCGTTTCGATTCTCCGTTGCGTCTAATCTTCCTCGTGAAATCGTCGATTCAGTGTTAATCGATTAGCTCCAAACTATTTTCCAAGTTCCCGTGCAATCTGCCAAGTTGGATTCTCATCGCTGTTAACGTGCAAATCTTCTAAAAATCTTCCAACGTGAAAGTTCTGCAAGGACCTGCATTGCGTTACCTATTACGAACGTAGCCAAAAATATGAATCACTCTTCCGTCTGGCTAATCACTGTCCACGTATCGAACCTTTGAGCCAGCAAACGAACGCTCAAGATCTCGTTTACAATTATTTTGCTATAATTTATTCGAGTACCTGGTGTCGGCAACAATCGTCCAAGTATCCGTTACAACGGATACAAATGACCACTTCTGATGCAAACGGAGACTGTCGCAGGATTAATCCTCACGCTTGTCTGTACAGTAGGAAGTATACCTAGTGGGAGGAATATAGCGAGTTACTCGAAGCAATCGACGGTACTCGAGGATGCGACCGAACGAGTTTCTGGGTACTTGCTGTGAATCTACATAGCCTACATTGCTGTAGGTCTACAATCTACATCCTTGATTAGTCTATATCCTTGATGCAACCAGGTCTTTAGCGTGCTAATGTTCAAAAACTAAGTGAATCTGTAATACAGAGTTTATATCGCTATAGGTCTGCAGTCCACATCCTTGATTAGTTTATATCCTTGATGCAACCAGGTCGTTAGCGTACTAGTGTTCAAAAACCAATTGGATCTGTAATATATATTTTATATCGCTATAAGTCTACAGTCTACATCCTTGATTAGTCTTCATCCTTGATGCAACCAGGTCTTTAGCGTGCTAATGTTCAAAAACCAAGTGGATCTGTAATATATAGTTTATATCGCTATAGGTCTAGTCGACATCCTTAATTAGTCTATACCCTTGATGCAATCAGGTCTTTAGCATGTTAGTATTCAAAAAGTGGATCCATAATACATAGTTTATATCGCCACAGGTCTACATCCTTGATTAGTCTTCATCCTCGCTGCAAGCAGATCTTTAGCAGACTAGTGTTCGAAAGCTAAGTGTATCTGTAATACATAGTTTACATCGCTATAGATCCACAGTTTACATCTTTGACGCAACCAGGTCCTCAGGGTTCAAAAAATCCGCCCCGATCCCTGGCCTCTCGAATCCCGTATAATCAGGTCCCGATATCCAGTTTCCACAATCTTGCTACATTTCTTCCACGGAACGGGATAAATCGGACGGTCTCGTGCTTTCGATCGGTAAATCCTTTCGTAGGAAACAATTTTTGAGCGAGCATCCCTCTAAAGTTAAACGTTCCTCGTGGAAGCTCCCGGTTGTTATTCGCCACGAGGAACGATCGCGAAACACTCGTACGAGAGTGTGGAATCAACGAAGTAACAGTCAACGAAACGTCGGACGCTCCGGTCTACGAAACACTGTACGTTTCTAGACACGTGGGGAGGTCCGTGCTCATCTGGGCTAAGTGTTTTCTCGCATAGATTCTGGTCTCGATGCCCGGACACGCGCGCAGATGCGACGACAAGGCTCGCAGACTTCCGGGCAAGTCTCGAAACGTAGAATTTTCGCGCGTCGACCGACGTTGAACAGGCTTCGTACATTATACGTAAAGTAACACCTTTCGTTTTTTCCCCTTTTTTTTCCTCCGCTGGTTGTTAACCTGCGAAACGTCGAAAACGCCGACAGGATGCAGCAGCCCGTTCACGGTAACCGCGTTCGATATATTACGTATGTATAAATAGCCGTTGGTACAAAGCTGCAAGTCCCACATAAATCCGATCCCATCGACCGCTAGATCGTCGATCGCCACGGATCGACGATCGATCGACCGACCAAGCCGACGACGAAACGACGACTATGAAACGGCGTGTAATTTAATTCCTAGCGTTCTACGAGCCGCCAGTCATGGCGCCCCACGTCAATGGCACGCTTTAAAAAAAAAAAGAAAAAAAAAAGAAGAAACGAGGAGGAGAGAAAAAAAACCGGGGATAAAAAGTATTGTGTAAAAAAAAAAAAGAAACACAGACACACACGTGCACACGTGCACACGCATACACACACACACACACACACACAGACAGACAGACAGACAGACACACACTATTACTGGTACATTATTATATACATTGTAACCAATTGTTGTCTACGATATAATGTTATTTTTCTAATTCATATTCAATTGTTATCGTTAAGAGTGAGAGGGAGAGAGAGGGTGAGAGAGAGAATGACAGAGCAAACAAGAGCACACACACACACACACACACACACGGAGGTTTTAGAAGAACCTACAACGGCGGTCAAAAATGCAACCCTTACTTCTTTCCATCTTTTCTCCCAGAAGAACTTCCGCTACGACCATTGTCGTTCGAATCGTCCATTTTACTTGGTCGAAATTTTCTCCATTTGGTTTCTTTTTTTTTTTTATCTTTTTTAAGCGTCGTTTACGACGTTACGAATTCCGTCGTAATTTCCCATTCCGTATGTTTTCGGTGTAAACTTCATCGGTGCGGATTGTAACCGGTGTCGATGGTTCGATTTCGATATTTCGTTAATTCGTTGTGAACGTTGAAAATTGTTCGCTTATTCATTTCTTTTTAATACGAGAAACGAACGAACGCTTTAAGTAAAACGATCGAAAAAGAATACGGACAATCGTGTATTAGTTTACTCGTGGTTTATTTCATTGTCAAATGTTTCGATAATTTGAATTCGAAGTAAGTATGTGAATACATACTTGTGTAACCGATTATTCGAAGATAAATGCACTACTAATAAACGGACTACTAATAAGTCGAGTCGGTTGCTCGACAGTAATAGCAATAATCGTCTCGTCGTAATTTTAATTCCTTCGCAAATTATTAACGTAAACACAGTTACAATATATATATATATATATAGCACATTGTTGAAAAATTTCACCTTTACCAAAAACAACAACAACGAGCACCAAGTTATCGCGAAAAAAGTCGAACCGATTACAGATTCTATTACTGATCGACATCGGTTGCAACGCAAGCGGAAATATCGTTTAAATTGCGTTCAACCCCGTAGTATCTCGCGACAATGATAATTCAACGACTCTGAATCGAAAGAATGATTATTTTAAAAAGAAAAAGAAAGAAAAAAAAGGAAGAGAATAATTCGAAGACGCGACGAGCCGGAACAAACACACGATCCGCTTGCCGCGTCGACGACGATCGATGAATCGATGGTCGATGAATGTTAACCGATAGATCACTCCCTTCTGCTCCCCTTACCACCTCTCCTAGCCCTGAGCTTTCGTAGACGGATGGTGCGAGGCGAAACAAAGCGGTAGCGACGCGTAATTAGCAGGACGCTGATGTCGGGCGGCGCGCTGGTCTGTGATAAAAAAAAAAAAAAGTCGCGGACGCGTATTGTATTTTTTGTAAGGCTCGTTCGTGCCAGATTTGTGATAGCCAAGTCCGCGGCATCCTCGATTAAATGGACGATGATGATGATGATGATGGGCCGGCGTGCCACCGGCGCAAGGGAAACAAGAAAAAAAAAAAGAAAAAAAAATATGTCGATTCGACCGGTACGCATTGGATGAAGAATGAACGACGAATCGCTTGAGTTCTTTTTGACCATGACGATCTTCCTGGAAAGATGCCACTTCCGCCCTACGATCCAACCGTTTCACTTTTCACTGGCGTGTATTTTTCTTCTACTGTTAAACAGTGACACGGGGGTCTTTGTTCCGTACAGCTGGGTAGAAACTTTCTTTACATATATCCGGGTAGAAATTGTTTCGCATGTATCCGGGTAAAAATTGTTTCTCATGTATCCGGGTAGAAATTGTTTCTCGTGTATCCGGGTAGAAATTGTTTCGCATATATCCGGGTAGAAATTGTTTCTCATGTATTCGGGTAGAAATTGTTTCTCATGTATCCGGGTAGAAATCGTTTCGCATGTATCCGGGTAGAAATTGTTTCGCATGTATCCGGGTAGAAATTGTTTCGCATTTATCCGGGTAGAAATTGTTTCTCATGTATCCGGGTAGAAATTGTTTCGCATTTATCCGGGTAGAAATTGTTTCTCATATATCCGAGTAGAAATTGTTTCACGTACGTTCGGATAGAAGTTACTTGAAATATCTGGTGATAAATTATTGAAAAAAGTATACAATTTAGAGAAACGTTTACTCTGTCGCAGAATATATATCACAGAAAGTTCAATACCATTGATACCAAACTATACCAATTGATATCATTGATTACCAAAATCGTTAAATAGTAGCGAACACAATTGCGCGTATAAAATGTAAATTGTACCGGACCAACGACCTTGCGTTATTCCTCGACATTACGGCCAAGTAAAAGTAAAAGAGAAGTGAAATTCTACGGATGGATCGATTGGCTGCTCAAGGCCATTGAGAGGCTACCCCCCACTATTAGGCAGATCCCGAGGGAAGAAAGAAATAAAGTGGAAAATCGTCATGGGAGAAAACGGTCGAACAATCGGTTTCCAGTTGGCGAAACTGGCATAAGAGAAAGCCTAAGTTACTAATTGTAAGCAGTATGTCGCGTTTCGTGTTACATTGAAAATCCGCGGGAAACGAGATTGTTGCGTGCGCGCGCGTGTGTGTACGTATGCATGAACGCGTGTTGTTGTTGAATCTGGTATCAACGATGCCAAAGATGTAAGTCATGTAATAAAGTTGTGGCTAAGGTATTATAGTAATGTCAATGATAACGATGAACAACGGTGATAATCGTTGTTGCTGTCTTGTAACGTTTAATGTATATCAGTGTCGTGCAAACAAAAAAAAAAAAACAAAAATGAGCGGCTGAGCTCCTCGGTGTTGTGGGTATACATACTCGTTCCTAGCAACTCGTATGACAATTACTACTCGATACTACTCATAACATTGCATTGATCTACTTTACTCTACGTACTTCAAAGATAAATAAATACATTCTGTCCAATCTCAACGGTGGAGCGTTTCGTTTTTACACGCCCTGTATATGCGACATCCCCGATTCCTTTCTCTCGAAATCAACATTATTTAACAGAACGACTGAAAAAAAAAATACTTTCCATTTATACTCGTAATTTTGTCGTGCCACCTTCACAAATTAAATCCGAAAAGGTAAGTGTATCTATGTAATTTTGTAATTAGCTACGTCATTCTGTTCTTTAACATACAGCAGACGATCGATATATTTTTAAATATCTTTAGAAACTTCTGTAAGTGAAATTAAAAGAAAAATAAAAGAATATAAGTAATAATACAAATGTAATGTAAATATGAAATGTTTCTTTTTGTTTCTTCACTTAAAATTCTTTTACTATTACAGTAAAGATAATAGTAAATTAAAATAAAAATAAGTATTTTTAAATGAGAGACAGCTTGAGACAGTTCTACTTTAAGAATAATAAAACACGGACATGATTTTGTACAATTCAAAAATTACACCACCTAACACGTTACTTCTCACCAAGGGGATGCTATCCAATAAAAAGATTAATGCAAAAGAAGCAATCACTTTATTATTTTCTCAACGACTTTATACAAATTTCCGATGTGTTCGTATATTTTACAATTTCACATTTATATGCAATATTTCGGACTGTGCAGTTTCAACGTACCTCCCCGATACACTTCGATACATCAAGCATCGCCTATTCTAGCGAACATTTTCGCTCCGGTATGTCACGGTACGGAATATTTTAAATCTATTTAATTTCTGATCAAATGCTTCCATATTTATTGTACACACACTCTGTTCCCTTCGTTCATTTTGTCTACACACCCCGTTTCGTCGAATCACTTCCTTCCGGGAAACTCAGAGACAAGTGTTGTTATCGATCATAATGCGTTCTTACGAAATATCGATTACGATTTTTCCCTAATAGCTAGCAGAAGCTGCCTTAAAAACTATGAAGTCTACCGCTCGATGCAACTCTGCAAAAGGACTTCCGATTCTCGAAAGCTTTCGCTAAACACGCAGTGGTCGCGCTTTCGAACGTCTGTTATCATAAAATGGCAAACAAAGCGCGTGCTATTCTATTAAACAATATGTACGGTTAGTTTCGCGTGGCCCAGTCCACGGTCTACTTTCGCTCCTTTTATTATTATTATTTTTTTTTTCATTTTCAGTTCAAATTAATTTCGAGTTACGTCAAAGATTCGTTACGCGTGCGAATTCTATTTCGCGTTGCGATTCGTGCATCCGGTCAGATGTACGCGAAGAATATTTTTCGAGAGGCTGCTATAAAAAATTAAACAATATTTTCAGCTCAGTGTTTCGAAAAGGATTGATGCAGAGTTCAGTCACGAAATTTACAATTATTTCACGACTACAAACCGATGAAAAAATTCCAACAAACACGGGTACTAACATCGTTTGATATTAAGATGCACTTTGAGTTGCATACATGAATTATAAAAGAGGTTGCGAAACTTATATAGAAAATAAAGTAAATGTGATGTGACCCTTTTATCGTCGTTAATTAGTTACAAAATAAATAAAAAAATAATCCATTACTGTCCAACCTTAACGTATAAGGTGTACAATAAAGTCTAACTAGAGAGCAAGTAGTTTCGTTCCACTTATGGTCAGACATCGAGCTTACCTTGACAGACTCAACTTTCTTTACCCCTTTGGCTTTTCTAGACGATGACAAATGATCTATCGTGCAATCTATGGTAGATAAATTTTTCTCAGATTTTCACAGTTAATATTAACATGACAATATCTATATTACAAAATTTGTTCAATAAACTCAAATAAAAGACCCTCTGAGTAATTTGACTGTTTTCTCAGCAAATTATCAATTTTTTATCCGAATATCATTTTTCATGGTTTAGTAATAACTTTATAGTAGCTATCTAGTGCCAAACATTTAAAACAAGAAAATGAATCTCCGTAAAACCATCCAAAACGAAAAGTAACATCCACTGTACGAAAAGAAAAATATTATTGGATGTTTCGATATGCAGAAATAATCATGATTATTCAAATTACGAAAATTCGTAATATTCATGACTGAACAATAAAATACACTCCACTCTGTAACATCACAATATTTAATGGACGTAGCAAGAGTCATTTTTTTTTTTTACGTCTTTTCTCTTGGCAATTGCAAAAGAATCCCTAATAAAGCAATTCGATAAACTTTAACAACACGGATAATATCTGTACAAAATACCCGAATCGCAAACGCTCTCGCGGCATCCTACCTATTCTGTGTTTGACTATTCGAGAACTGTGACTAGCTTAAAATTATGATTACACGAACGTTATCTATTGTCGTAAACAATGGTCACAATTAACCTGCACCTTTGCGCTTCTTTCGCTGTACAACTCTTTCGCGTGAAAAAAGAACAATTTACGCTGTAAGCGATATTAAGTGTGTGACTGTACAATCGTAATTGTGCATAAGTACTTCCAGTTGTCTGGACCACGTCTACGCACGAAAGTTAGAAGTCTTTCAGTTACATAACAGCTGCTAATAGAAATTCTATGATGTACAAAATGTCTCGATCCAAGGGTTGTGTAAAGTAGTCACTGAACGACGAGAGATACGAGAATATGTGACAAAAATTTTCTTCCTTATTTTTACGTCGAATTTGCTTTGATGGAAAAAACGTTTTATTTTTTTCAAAGTAATTTCAATGTGTTTTTTTAATCTTCAACTATTATAATAGGATCGAATTCAATTAAAAGCAGAAAATCTCTGCTAGGACTTATGAATCGTACGAGACACGACTCCTGTTTTCATATTGTACCAGATTATGTCTTTGTCTAAGAGAAAGGGAGAGAGAGAGAGGGAGTGGTAAGGACAACTAAACGGAGTGGTGGGGATAGCCATTCAGTGGCCTTAAGCGGCCAACTTATTTCGATCCGACTACCATACTAGCAAATACTCTATTGATTTTGTGACATACGTGCACGCACGTTTTATATTATTCATACAAAACGAAGAAAATATTAAACTGATTTCCAGGAATTAATCTAGTATAGATATTTACAGCAAGTCGTTTATAAAACGATCAATCGTTAGTTTCCCGTATTTCTCACTGTTTAATAACTATTTCATACGACGCTCATCTCGAGACACTTTCGTAAAAAGGATTCTCTAAAAATTCATCAAAAAATACATCAGGATTGTTCGTTCTTGCATGGAATCGGAATGCTAGACAATGCCAACGAAACACTGCATTTTTATCGTTGGACAACTCATGAAACATCCTCGAAAATTCGTTTAAGAACAATCTTAGAAGATTCGTTCGCAATAATATATTTGTAAAATAGCTAGTGTTCAATTAATACACTCACAATAAACAATTTTTACTAGATGCTTTGAATGTAAAATTACTTAACCCTGATGGACCTATTTAATTGGGTTTGTAATTAGTAATTCGATCGTACGATCATATGAATTTGTATTATTTTAATTAAAATTTAATTTTGGGTGATAACATATGAAATATCCACTCGCAGACACTTCTGTAATATTTTCATAGAAATTGATAAACGTACTATTTGCCAACGATATATTCTTTTCTTTTAAATTACAAACCAACTTATATTTCTTTGATGACACAAAAATGATTGCTACATAAACCTTTAAAACAAAGAGCGGTAAAAATTAATTTTAACTTAGTTTGAAAAATTAACGCTTAAAGTATTAATTTTATATTAATTATGTATCAAAAGTCTCGTTCTAAGGGCCTTAATTAATAGAAATTTTTTAATCGCCTATCTTTCTTCATCGTAGTATTTATATATTACAATTATAAAAGTCTGCCCTGTATACTACACTCGTTATATTTATCTCAACTTTTACATCACTTGGATAATTTTCTATCAGATCCTGTTTCTTAACGAAGACGTTCCAAAAACCTAGTTTTTAAAGTTCATAAGATTTAACTCTCGAAATATATTCGAACAAAATTCAAAGTCTTACAAACAATTTTATCAATCAATAATACATCGACCAAACTATTTCGTTAAAAAGATAGAAGTGTCTTTATTTCGATCGAGCTAATGAACATTTCATGTGTTATAACCCAACAGTATAAAATCAGTGAATTACGAAACGCTTAGAAAAACTAGAAAATAGAATACTAAACAAATTACACGACAACAATTTATACTTAATCTAATTCAAAAAGAATTTAAATCGAACTCGTGAGTAATCGTTTATATTATTAATCTAAATTACATCAACGATTCAATTGTAAATCGAAATCCAGGTAAATTTCATAGTAAATTGTAATCTTTCATTATACCTGAAGTATGTTTCAAAATCCATCGTATCGAGATTCCCATTGTAACGAGCGCGATTATGTTACAGCTACGATTAATCGGAGTCGCTAATTACCAATAAAATTGCGAAACGATTACCGTGTAAATGAAATTCATTTTCTAAAATTACATTCGAAAACTGCGAATTATATTAATTTACATTAATCGAAATTACATTTGACTATTCGCGACTCGATTGCGTTAATTGAAATACCTTTCGAAACGAATTCTGGAAACCTGGTCTTTACTTGCATACGTTCATAGCAATCCCTTCTTTACTATTGTACTAAACTACGATGAAACTTTCATTAATAGTCTAGTAACTGTGGCAGTGACAAGTGTCAAAAATTGCTATTGATTAATAACAATCTTTCTAACTATGGATTCGATCGGAGCTGTCCAACTAATGTATCCCAAGGTACAATTGTTTATAGCCATTTTCATCTAGGCAATACATACATATACACAGAGTGAGTGGTGTAAGACTGTCGTTACAAATATTTCAATTTTAACACGACTATATTAAACAAAATCGAAGGAGATGTATAATACATACGTGATTTAGAAACGGTTAAATGACCTCGAGATATGTTGAACTGTGGCCTCGATAAAAGTAAACTTTATTATATTGTCTAGCCAGTGTCATACAACTCACCCTGCCTGTGTCACAATATATACATATACATATATTTTTAAAACGTTACGTCCTCTCTAATATTTCCATTTTAAATTCAACAATTTCATCGTTAAAATTCTATTTCCATTAATCATTTAATATACAATATTTTCCTTTTGGCACCTACGTGAAAACAAAATTTAGAAGAACACGGTCCTCACGAGGTGGTTAAGTTGGACAGCATTACAATTGTATTAATAATTGTAAATTCTAAACAGCGACAAGTATACTTATAAAAATTCCTCTTCGTTTCAATCGGAAGTCATTATAAATTGACTTAATATTGGTGTCTATCTAATACACAGATATTTCATCGTCTTTCATAAGCTACGACAACAATTTCATTCGTTTTCACTGATCATACAAATAATCGAGATAAAGCATTGTGCAGGTTGGAGGCGAAATTCGTAACTCAATCGGAAGGTAGGTAGTTCCTCGTAGAGAAATGAATCGAATATATGGAACATAAATTTGTCATGAGTGTTCGTTCTTGAAAAAATTAAATTAAAAATTCGCGGCATATGCAACCTGCACATATAGTTGATGAATGTTCAAACCCGATTTTGTTGAAAGGACTACTTCTTAGAGAAGTTATTTTATTCCATATACTTTCGGTTCATTTTATCACGAAAAATGATTCCGTTTGCGATTGTACCACGAATTACGCGCCATCCTGTACATATAACAATTAGCAAATAGCAATTTAGACGACATCATATTAAACAACGGCTTATATGACTGCATGACTCGCGTACAATGCACAGTCGACTTAAAAAATATGTCATTTACATATATAAAATTCTAATTAAATTGCACTGAATGATTCGGTAGTGGCTGCGCATACAGAGTACAGATAAATGCGACAAACGACGCAAAAAATGATTACAACTGGATAATGAAACAAGTCTTTAAACTAGATGTTAGTATGTTATCTCTCGATATACTCAAACGTAAATCAGTATTCTGAGGTTACGCTTGAACTCTCAAATAAGTCATGGATTAAAGATTATGTATCATTATTGCAATACATACCTTGAAAACAATTACGACAGGATATTCTTCATGGCGAATAATTTATAAAAAAAAAAAAAAAAAGAACGATCTTCAAGTGTGGATTAATAGAAAAATAATGATATGGGTATTCAAATATTCGTTAAGTGTACATACTAACTACAGCCGGACCTTTAGCTCTTCCATTCTTTGTCGTATTCTTCGTTGCATCTCTTTATATCTGGAAATTAAAAACACCAGAATTTTAGCACACATTGTATGAATTAATTTGTTAAGAATTACGTACAAATTCGATAGAAACGTACTTTTCCTTCAATACAAGAATTTGACGTTCCTCCTCGTAATGATAACGCTGCAAAATGCCGTGACATTCTGCCAAAGAGAGATTCAAAAATTGTGCGACGTCAGAGCTAATTTCCGGTGTCGACAGTTTATCTACTAAAAAGAGTCGCGCAACATTTTCGTGCGGACCCAACACTACTCGAACTTCCAAAGGATACTCGTCCTCTCTCAATCTTCTTTGTTCTAGAGAAAAACATTATTTATGTAAAATACTAGATAAGAATAATTCTACGTTTTGTAAATAAAATTACCGATTCAACTCACCGCCATTATCACGAACCACGAATAGCGCAAAATTGTCCGGCTTAGCATCGACCTTATACTTGTCTAACATGAGATTAATTACTTCTTGAGTATTTACTAGGCTCGTAATCCAGACGGACATTTGAGATCCATGAGGGGGTGTGAAAAAACTAGTCTCACGATTATAAAAGTGTCCATTAATCGAACAACGACGTCGCAAACGACTACGAGATTGCCGTCGACCTCCAGGACGACGTCTGATAGCAGTAGATCCTTGTTTTCGTCTTAAAACTACACCGTCCAACTAAAATATATTATAAATAAACACATTGAACAAATAACGTATGTACAAATACAGGAATGCAATCATTAAATACCTCTAATCCACTATCGGTGGACATTGTCATGTTATCATCTTCTCTAAACTGAAGAGAATTCACAGAGTCCGTATCGCTATCTGTTCGATGTCTTTGAAGACAATCTGGTCCGGACATCGATCGATTTAATCCTTTCTCTATCCAACTATCGTCGGTACTGATAGTTCTGTTACCAGGTATATTTTTTTCCAAATTATCGAAATATTCTACCCTTCGAAGCGTTCCATTTCGATTTGGTGTTCCATGATAAACAGGTGTATCGGTACTCGAAGAACTACCTATACTGTGCGTTGGTGTACTAGTTACGCTACTGTCATTCCCGCGGTTAACTTGATGATTAGGACTACTCGTTTCTGAATTTTCCCGAGAATCGGACTTGTCGAGACTGGACTGAGACGAAAGCGGTAACGTATCCGAACTGGTTTGCGAACTTATCGATGGCAAATTTTCAGGCATTGTTTGATACAATTTATTACCATCTTCAACTTTTCGTTCAACCTAAAAAATTATAAGTACAAAAAATAAGTATATACATACAAAAATGTATACATAGCAATAGAAAATGTTTAGTAATCATAAATTTAAAAGGTCTGTTCATTACCTGAAGAAGCTCATCTATTTCGTCCCACTCCATGTTTTTAACATCTAATTTCATTGGTAAAGTGAGACTTTTAAGATGATCAGGAGAGGTTGGAACAGATTTTGGTTCAGTTTCTGTATTTTGCTCAGATGTACTCTTCACTGAATTATCCTCTTTATCCTCATCTTCTATACTCTATTATAAAAATTGAAAAGCTATACTAATTTCAAGTAGATATGTATTTTTATGTAAAAGTATGTACAAACATCAGAAACACTGCGCCTGCATGAATTTCTATTCCGAGCTGTAACCACTGTACGCTGATCATCATCTTCTTTTAAATGAATTACTCCTCGAACACCCCAGTAAATTCGAAGTGCTCCTTCTAATATTAATCTTCCATTAACCTGTATTAAAGGAATTATAATTATCTATTTCTTTTGTACTTTCCTAACTACAAATATAATAAAAACTTTATTTACCTCACGACTTCTAAATCCACCACTTTTGCCCTCATAATATTGATTGAAAACTTTCAGTTTTGATTCTAAGTGTGATCTGAACATAACAAAATTTGATTAATATATTAATTTAATAATACTTATTAAACAACATACCTAGGTAATGATGGTCTAGCTTCTTTCTTCCCAAAACTTGTGTGTGATTCAACTCTTGTTCCATGACCAAACAATTGTGGTCCAAAAAGTGCTCCATAGCATGGTACATGACAATATGGTACACCTTTGTGCTATATAATAATATGTAAAGAATACAGATTATATCATTTTGTGATTAACAATTAACAACAGTACATTAAGGGTACATTAACAATATAAGCAAAAAATATATTAAATACATTTTAAAATATATTTCAAACTAATTTAATAATATTATAATATTATAAAAATAATTCGGTGATAAAAGATTATTGCACCTCTGCATGCTGGCCTGGATTTAAACGTTTTCCACATTCCTCACAGCGTAAACATTCTGGATGCCAATCATACCCCAATGATTGTTTACGTTCAGCTAAAGATACATAACTCTTTAAATGTTTTATCAAAATAAATAAAGAGATTTATAATACATTTGTGTAAAGTACATTAATTTTATTTTTAACAATTTATGCATCAATATAAGAAATTTATATACTAAATATAATTTTTTCAAATATTACATTAAATATTTTTAATACAGTTAAATACTGTAAAAGCGCATTACATTATTAATTAAGATTGATATCTAAAATATACAAATAAACTAAAACTTCCACACATATTATTCATCTTTCCTTTAATATTTAAATACTAAAATTGTTAAATTATCAAAACAAAGAATAAACATTGTTTGCATTACTTTTTTAATTATAAAAATAACGGTTTTATTAACAATGAAAAGTTCGACGAATACATGCACAAAATAATCATTGAATAATCTCTATGTTTGAGAAATACTCAAATATTATGACATTCATTCAAATAAAAAACGAATCAATTCGACCTAATGACAGGAAACGGTACTTGTCAAAATTAGTACGCCTTTTTAATATATGCGAAGATTGGGACTGACCGAAATATACTGGTTTCCCACATTTATGGCACTTCCACATGACGACGAGCAATCAACAATTCCATAAAATAACAAAAACTAGTTCTTATAGAGTTTTAATCCATTTTGTTTATACTATTTAAATAGGCGCATTGAAAATGACATGCGGGTTAATTAAGGATGTTACTAGTAAGGCAACCTTCGCTGAATAATGAATAGTTCCTGTTCGGGTTCGAAAACGTATCAAGCACTTGACTTACATTTCTTTACTAAAATCATAGAGCACCAAATAGAAAGGAAACTACGAAAAAAGTGTAGAATGTTTATTCATGGGCATTATCCGTGATAATTAATGTATCATGAAAATTGTCATGACATAGAAATAGAAATTTGTATTTCGAATAATACTAGAAATATTATAGAAAAATATAAACTTATTTTAAAAAATATTTTCATAAAAAAAAATAATGTGAATCCAACAATTATCAAGTACAGTTTTATAAAGCTTTTATACAACATTATTGTTCTACGTAACAAATAATAAAATAACTATAAAAGAATTTAATATTTTGTTTTATTAAAAACAGTAACTTTAATGTATAATATTCCCTAGAATATTCGCTTCATGAAAACAACCTTAATGGCGCGCTTGTTAAATTTAACGGTAAATTTAGAAGTATGCCGGTTTCTTGAAGCACAAAACGTACATTACTTTCATTTTTTGATAACAATGTATTTGTGAAGAGTCAGAATAATAAAGATAAATATCACATTCACGTAAATTTCTGCACTTTTAAAGAACACATCCCAGTATATCAATTTGTTTAAAAGAATTTGAATTATACCGTGCAGAAAATTTCCTCAAGACAGTGAAGGTTATTCAGTGTAACTAAATAAAATGATGCAGACAAATAAAAAGGGATGCAAACAATTATTGATGCAAAGGATGTTTTTAGCTATAATATCCAGCATAGCAGTGCAATTTTTTCTTGTGTCTTGTTTGTTTCTTATCACGAATCTGAATACAAACTATGCATCGTGGTTTCAAAACACATGGACAACGATAACCTCATTTCGAATGTGGAGTTATTTCTGCATTCTTGCTACAGTTACTTTTTTTCAAGGCATTGTTTGTAGCAAAAGTTATTCAAATAATCCACCATATCTGAAAAGCAGATTTGCAAAACTTTATGCAATATTCACATCACAAAATATCTTACTGGGTGCTCTACACATCATTATTGGTGGCCTCCTTGTTTGGTTGCATTTATCAGTTCAAGGAGGGACATACAGCTTTTTAACAACAGAATGTACTGTAGTTTATGGAACGTGTTTAATGGAAGAACATTATTTTTTGTTCTTAAGTGGATTTTGGAGTGGATTCTATTTCTTTTTAAAGATTAGTATCTTCCGTATAAATTACTTAAAGTTTCCAATTATATCCTTGTCAAAATTCTATCGATTTAAGACAGAACTATATACGCTATTACCATCATTAATGGTTAAATGTGTGTGGCCAACTTTATACTACTTAATTGGTTATTATTTTCTGGGCTCCTACTGTCGATCTGTGATATTGTTCCTAGCATCTGCAGAACTAGAAAGCCAACCATTGAATAGCATTCCCAGATTGTTAAATCTCTCATTGATGTTCCACTTGTGGCTGTACCAATTAATTTTCGTATTAGCAATTGACAGCACATATTTGTTATTTAATCTGCATTTGACAGAATGGATTCCTTTTGAATTTAATCAAAGTAATATGTTTAACAATGACGACTCTGGAATAACAATTACTGAAGCATTGTCCATGGATAAAATACCAATAATACAACATTTAGGATATTTGGACTTAGTCACTCTGTCACAAAAAGAAAAGACAAGAAGAAGCATACTATTTACATTGAGTCAACCAGGTGGTCATCCTTATAATTGGAATTGCATTTTAGAAAAGTGTATTGAACATATTAAGAAATTTTCTGATGATCTCAGTGCAGCATGCATTAAAACTCAAGAACCATCATGTGTTTCAACTGCAACTGCAATAACAAAGAATAGTTTATTTCAAAAAGAGTATGTATATCGCATGCGCAATTTAGTAAATGAGGAAATATCAGTGTCTACTCAACAAAGTGTTATAAAAAAAGATATTAACAATGAACTGTTTATTCAAAAATTTATAAAAGAAAAATGGAGCAATTTTCTCATGTATTTGCTTTCTAAACCACTCATTTCTTACATCTTTGGTGAAATAGAAGGTGGCAAAGTGTGTCACATTTTATTCAATGGACAATCAATTGTTTGGGCTGTTGATGCAATCTCTTCCTTATCTGTATTATCAATAAATGAAGATTCCTATGGAATTGCACAGAAGGATTTACCGCTTATAATCAACACTTTACTTATTATGAAACAAGCTCTTGATAAATTACAAAAATCAAATATTATGGTAAAAAAACAAACAGAAGATATATTTGTTACACAAATGTTTCGATCATTATGTGATGCAACAAAGCGAAGTCTTTATAGGACTGTTATACACTTTGAAGCTTATATTGGAGATTTGACACTAGAACCTGCAACAATGGAACAGTTATATCCTTTTCTTACATACAGAGAATAATTTTTGTACTTATATTTATAAACTGTAATGTATATACTGCCATGCTGTAAAATAGTTATAAAGTCTAAAAGACTACTCAGTATCAAAATATATTACAAAAACTATAAAATTATTTTTGTAATTCTTATATTTATGTACATAAATTATATTTGTAGTTAGTTTTTTTACAATCATGATTATAGCTCATTAAATTTAATGTATGAATTTTCATTGAAAAGATAATTATAAGTTTGAAATGTGTAGTGTACTTTCTATATGTGATAACATAGTTAAACTTCAATTTGTAAAATGTTATAATAAATCAGATATTTTAAAGAATAACTCATTTTACTATCTCAAAGTATATTACATTTTTTTCAAAGCTTGTACAACACTAAGATTATAAAACAATTTATCTCTTAATAAAAACCAGTTCCTCAATTGTGCTTCTTGTAATGTATTTAAATAATTTCTTAATGATTCGTTCTCAGTTATTGCTGTTCCATGCCATTTTAAGAATACAGCTAAATAAGCTTGTGCTAATTCAAAGTCAGTTTTCTTTTCCATCACGTAATGTATCATTTTCATAAAACGGAGCAATAGGGTATTCGTCGTGTTTTCATTCGTCGAAAGCGACTGAATTTCAAAATCGATAGAACTTGTGCTCATATATTTCAATTCTTCCATGATATCTTTAAATTCATCGTTTTCAACGCATAATAGAGATTTACCGAAAATAGTAAGATTCTGTATATCGGGATGAGTCACAAACTTCTTGTTTGGTTTCGTATTTTTAATATCTGAGAAATCAAATTTTATTTCTAACGATGGAATAGTTGGTAAGAAGAAAGGGGCACTTTCTGGTGCTTTGGGTGGTTCTTTTGGTTTATTTCTTCTTTTAATGATATCTATGTTGAGTATATTCTGCCATCTTGAATGAGCTAAGCCAGACATTGTAATAAGGTCATTGTCAAGTTGATTTGGAGAAATGTATTCTGGGTTTAGTTCAGTGACTTCATCTTCATCGACATCAATAACTTCTGCTAATGAATTCGATAGACTGATCATTGGAATTGGATCGTCTTTATTTATTGCTTTCAACGAAATATGAGAATAAAGAGTCCGATTTGACCATAAATATATTCCAAGATTACATACATGTGTCGTGGCAAGGAATTCTCCTGTTGGAGAAAAATGTAAAGATGTACATGCTTCTGGGACCTAAAACGTTATTGTAAAATATCAATATTAATATATATATTTTTGTAATTGATTCGTTTGGTTTTTTAGTATTTAAAGTTCAAAAAATGTGTACATAGATATACCTGAAAGATATCTATTAAATTTGAAGAAGGAATATCCCATGTACAGATTGTACAATCCATAGATGCTGTTACAAGCCATCTGGAGTCAGGGTTAAAACATGCATCTGTTACACGTGCTTTGTGTCTTTCAAAACGTCGTACAATTTTTTTTGTATCAAGATCTATTAATATAACACTAAAATCTTCTAATCCTACAGCCACAAGAGAACTTTCGTTATGATACCTTAGCCATTCAATTGGTTCATCCATTGCTATTTTTGCTCTTGGTTCTGTATTTCCTTGAAATTATAATACATAATGATTACATTTACAAAGTTATTAATTCGTGTTGTAAACGAAATTACTTCAGTGGAAGGAACAAATATTGCAATCAACAGATCCTACAAGTTGGAGTAGTGCTAAGTTTTATGAGATATTTTAAAGCAACTACCTAACATTATACTTTATATTAAAGGAAGTTTACATTCCATATAAATTTACTTTTATTACCTCCCATTGGCTTAAAATCCCAAAACTTTATGAAAGCATCTCTTCCAGCAGTAATAACAGTTTGATTTAAAGGATCCACCATTACACCTTTTACAGGACCCTCATGGGCACCTTTATCATTGCCATAACTAGTTCTGTGAAGTCCTGATTGTATATTAAATCTTTCTACGTGACCTGTATTATAACCAATAACAACAAAATTCCCACATTTTGTTAAGCATACAGTGCTTGCTACAACATTATGGTTGCCTTTAAATTTTTTTGGGAATAATTTGTACTCTCCCATTTTTGCTTGATTATAAGACCATGTAGTAACTGTACCCAAACCAGAATGTGTTGCCACAATATTATTCCATTCTTTTTCTCTTGTAGATTCTGAACAGAAGTCAGCTATTGGTGGCATTAACAAGGGATCGTCTACAGCTCTTCCTTTCTTTTTTGCAGCTTTTCTGTTAAACGATGCTCTTCCCAAACTTTTGTTCAACATTTCTGTAATTGTTGAAAATATTCTCAAGGAAGAATCACTTCCAGCTGTTAATATATTACTGCCTTCATTTCCATAAAAACGAATTACAGTAGGTGGTTCTGCATGTGCTTCTCTAATTCTCAAAAGTCTGCCAGCACCATCAGCCAAATCAAATATCCATAGTTTCAAAGAATTATCAGGCGACGATGACACTAACAGTGGTTCATTTGGCAAATATTTTAAACCAGTCACTGCTTTAAAATGTGCTTTATGAAGTTGACTTTCTACTTTACGCTGCTCCAAATTCCAAAATACGATATGACCATCTAAGCTTCCTGTGGCCATAATTGGATGTTCATCTGTACGAAAACTAATAGATATTACAGAACCCCAATCTTGTACCAATTCAAAAAGAGTTTCATCGTATCTTAAATTGTGTAATATAATTCTTCCATCGCTCAAACCTACAGCTGCAACATCTATGGCAGGAGCTTGTTCAAGCACAGTTACCGATGTATTCCAACCATTGAACGTATGAATCGACTTTACAGCTTTCAAATTCCATAATTGTAATTGTCCCTGTTCACTGCCAAATAAAACTTTATTCATATAAGTGTTGGGATGCATCAGAGTTGTTATTTTAAAAAGCTTGTTGCTAAAGTTAAGCTCTAAAACGAGTTCTTCCAATTTAATATCCCACACTTTAACATTGCTATCTTCATCGACTGATATTAAATGTGGACCAAAAGGTAACAGAGCGCATACAGTATGCTCGTGACCTTTGTAGGTATGCTTTAACTCTGTTCCTCTTCGCCAAGCATATATGACATTTTCACATGCTGTATAAATATGATAGGTGTCCGCTGATAAACATGTAATTTCACTTGGATGCGTTCCTGATACACTAAGAAGCGTGAAATGCGTACAGCCGTATGTATGAAACGCATTACCAACGCACGTTACTATAAGATTTTCTTTTCGTCTCTCAATGTATCTTGTCACGAGGGGAATATGATTACTGACATATCCTAATGCGCGATTCCTTAAAAATATTTTGCTATGCACCATTGTCTCGTCTTATTATACATCAAAATTAATGTTTACAAATGAAAAATTAGGTTAGAATACACAATCATGCTTCGAAGATAGCAACTACGGGTGCGTCCATATTGGATAGCATGAACTATATTTTTTAACGAAGGTACTATCGAGTTTTTTATCGATGCAAGCAATGTATCGAAAGGCGGGTATTTTCAAATATATTTTATCCTGCTGTATTTCAATTAATAAATAAAAATAAATAGTCTCGCGATTTTATCTTGCACATAGTAAAGATTTCAAGGTTTTATATAAATTGATGAAACTATTACAAAACGTTTTGTCCTGTATTAACATAATTAGCTCTGTTGGAACTACGATGTTAAATATTTTACCTTATCTTTTATTACAATAACAATTTAACAATGTCTTAAAATATTATTCTGTACTATTATATACACCTTACACGTATTGGAGATGATAGTTATGACAAGAGCTGCATTGTTTAAAAACTAATTTAATGAATGAAATGTCAATTTTGTACACCGACGAGGGATTAAATAGGGAAAGCACCAGTAATACTAAATTTAATTGTAAGTACTGCTTTTTACAATTTCCTTTTGTTTGTCAGTCGTTTCCACGGATTCGTATAAACCATTTTTTCGTTAACATCGTATAAACACAGTATCTATTCTACGAAACAGAAATCCGTTCGTTCACAACTAATATATTGATGTCCGAAGATTGTAAAGAAATATAATAATAAATACTATCTCGTACGAATTGACTAATTGTAATCACTTATTCTTAAATAAAATCACGTATAATACATAACTCCGAAACAATTACACGCAATCATCTACCAGAGATTATAATACAATGTGTAATTGTTGAATTACAATTAACGGATAACATTTAGATAATGTTACCTACAAAAGAAGACAAAAACGATCACGTTGATATCTAAGACATCGATGCAGACAGGTAACATTCTATTGTACGTTTGAAACACATTTAGATAATTTCACATTAAAATATCATAAATTGTAAATAAAACATTTCATCGATTGATATTAATTAATACCGTTAATTGAACATTGATTATCCAAATACTTACGAATGAACAGAATTGATTAATCGATTAATTACAAAAATTACAGTTGCACTCGAATTCGCACTGTTCGTACCGTGTATAATTCCGGGATTTTCATCGATCTTAAAATCTGTTTAAACACAATCGAAATACTTTCTCGATAATTTGTAATGTACAAATAACTTTTGTTTCTTCCTCTTACTTCTCTAATTCAATTTACCATTGATTCCTTCACGAAACATGAATTTACACGAATTTAAAAAAAAAAAAAAAATAGAAAAGAAAAAACGGATCGACAGCGAGAAACGTTCGAATACTCTGATATGCATTGTTTAATATTCCCAATAAATGACGTCGTCCGATAATAAACAGAGATCAAACGGTAGATTATTCTAAACTTCTTTACAAATATTACTCGTACGCGACTTCGTTCAACTAAATAACGTTTTACAGCCTGTCGTTGTGATTTTCAATTTCTCCGAAAATCGCGTACGTATCTATTAAAAAAAAAAAAAAAAAATTAATTTACACGGAACCCTACTGCAAATGATATTTCTAATTAAACGTCACGAATATTCCACCGACGTTATTTAACCAGACACGAACGATCGACGTACGATTGCTATCGCGACCCAAAGGGACAGTAAGAACCACGAAAAACGGGTCGATCACGAAGAGATCAATAATTTTTGTTTCGTACACTTATAGTTTACAGTCTTCAGCTACAGATTTCGAAAACATTTCCCTGTGGAGTCTGAATTCACGAATCAGAGAAGTTTCGAACAGTCGCGGGGGAATTCAACGAAACAACTCTCGCCATTTGTCGATGAGCCACTACAAAGAGGCTCGACAATGTGTTCGTTTTTACATCTGACATATGCTGACCAGCAAACGAGAGATGGGAATCTCGCCGATGGTTTCGTGGAAAAATAAACGCTCGATCGTCTTCG
This sequence comes from Ptiloglossa arizonensis, assembly GCF_051014685.1. NCBI lineage: Eukaryota > Metazoa > Arthropoda > Insecta > Hymenoptera > Colletidae > Ptiloglossa > Ptiloglossa arizonensis. The sequence goes on from NC_135055.1 coordinate 12,562,600, forward strand.
AAGCGACGGATTTCAGGTAACCGACCAGATACATCAGCGTCCCGCTTCTGCCCGGTTGTTGTTGATAACGCGAGGCCGTGTAATCCCCTAAAATGCATTGGGCCTGGTCTTGTAACATTCTGATCGACTCGATGGCCTGCAGACCCTCCGTTTCTGCGGACAAATTTCATTGAAACCCGAACGTTCGGTAATCGCGTAGAAATTTTATGAAAATTCGTTGGGAATCGATCGGGTGGCAGATCTGGGCACTTTCGAAACTATCGTGTCTTCCTTCGTTGGTTATTTCGTTTTAGAATTGGAATCGATTTATTTTACGAAGTTACTTCGAGGAGAGTCAATTTGCGCGCGAAACAATGAAATACTCTTGGAAATAACCGGATAAAAATTTAAATAATAGCTCTCTTTGAATAATGAAAATTATGTAATTGAAATTACGAAATGGTAATTGACTGAAAAGAATGAAATACTCTTGGAAATTAGCGGATAAAAATTGAAATAATAGATCTCTTTAAATAATGAAAATTATGTAATTGAAATTACGAAATGGTGATTGATTGAAAAGAATGAAATACTCTTGGAAATTAGCGGATAAAAATTGAAATAATAGATCTCTTTAAATAATTAAAATGATGTAATTGAAATTACGAAAGCTCTCCTTAAATAATTGAAATTATGAAATGGTAATTATTGAAAAAAAAAGAAGTTTGTGTAGAAAATATTCTTCGTCCATTGTAGATGTTTATAACGTCAAATACGATAGAGTGACGATTTACATAAATTATAAATGTACAGAGTGAGGAACAGAGTCCCGAGAAAATTTTGCTAATATATTGTATAGATAAAAATAAGACAAAAATATTACACGTGTTGTTAAAAAATTATTAACTTTCTATTTGCAAAAGACGAATCAATTTTTAAATAGTCGAATAAATACTTTTTGTTTTGTAAACGATAATATTATTATTTCAAATTTTATTTGAAACACTTGTTATAAATTCGTTACTCGAAGTAAATCAATATTTCGGTTATTTCCAAATTATATTCCGGGAAATAAAAGACGAAAATGTTATCTCTTATTTTTATTTCAAATGAAATTTGCCCAGGTCTGTTGGGTGGTATGCAACGATTTCAAAGAGATCAAATATTAAGAATTCTATGTATTAAAATAAGAAACAACGTTCGTATGTACAGTAATTCCCGCTTTCGAGTGACACTCAAAAATATTATATTTTAGTTTTATTTGCGAATAGTTATCGATTATTACAATCTGATCGATTATATCGAAAGTTGAAAAAAGAAAAAGAAAAATCATAAATAATATTCATCAGAATTGTATAATATGTATCACCTGGAGTGAACAATGCGACCGCTTTCATGCATCCACATTCACCAACATCGGGAGCCAGTTGTCTAAAACGGCATATTATAGACTGAAACATAAATAAACAATACCTTGATCCAACCTCCACGTTCCATTAATTAATTTTTACAAATCCCGAACAACTGAACACGCACGAAGGACAATGAAACGTAGAAATAAGAAACATTGAACGAACAAAATTGTGTCGAGCGAATCGATCGTTATTGAATAAAAATGGGAAAGATTGTTGAAAATGGCGCACAATCAATACCTTTCCGTTAAAATTCCATATCCAAAAAAATTCTCCTCGGTGTTTTACATTATATTCGAACCGTAAGAAACATTTAAATCAATCACCTGAATGGTAATTAAATCTTGATTGGTCGTGGCTTCGTCTTCCGCTAATCTCGCTTGTATTTGTTCGTCTTCCAGTAGCCCGGTAATGTTCCAGGATATGAACCACTGGGCGAGATGAAGTAGAAAAAGTTGCGTCCAAGATCTTTCCAGTAGCAACAATTGATCGTTCTTCGAAAGCGCCAAAAAAGGTGGCAAAGAACGAACCCATTTCACGGCCATGAATAATAATCGAGCTGTTGTCTCCTGAAACGTGAAAAGGAATAGTTTCTCTCAAGTGAAACTTTCCGATCTCGAGTCCACATTAAAGATTATTGTTTTACAAATTAGCAACGCGTGCTCGTTTTCCGTAACAGAGAGAGAGAGAGAGCGAGCGAGAGAGACGGCGAGTAAACGTATCGATCCTATAAACGAAGAAGTGTGGATGTAGGAAGCTGTTTGTACATGTGTCTGACCGTTTGTATGAACTTTGTTCGGCGTTGTTTCTATATTACTTTAACAGTAATTCGAATACTCTCTGAACCATATCCTATCCTACACAAATATTCGATTATGCGATAAATCTTCAAATTGCTGTTTGATACAGTTTGTGTTACCTGTAATAGTTCCCGAATGGGAGTAAGATTTTGTAAAGTTCCCGTCGAATTGTGACTGGTTTCTGTTTGCTCCAGTGAACATTCGGATTCCGGTTGTAGTCGTGCATTCCATGCGAGTTCCTTGTAAATGGGAAATTGAAAATAATTTTTACTTCCGAGAGACGTACAGAACAATTGCAGAAGCATGTGGGAATCAATGTGTTAAACGCGTTTCGTGCGCACTTCGATTTTCAACCGAAAATAATATTCGTTGATTAACGTGTATTGGTATGAAATTTTGACGGAAATCTGCGATTTGAAACTTTGTCGCTTCGTACACTTGCGACGAATAATTCAATATGGTCAGTAGTCCTTTTTCGAATTTTTGAACACAGTCCTTTCGAACAAAAGAGTTTTCTATTACGATATATTTTCTACTACATATTTTCTGTATGTTACTTAAAAGTACATGAAACGGTAAACTATATTTTAAGATAAAATTATCGAGCGTTTGCAATTTCAAATTAACGAGATTCTTTCATAGGGGGTGATTAAATATTGATCAATGTTTTCGAAATTAATTATACGAGCAAGCGTATTTCCGTAGAAAACTAAATAATCCTTGTATAAAATTGAAAAAAATCTTACAAGTGAAATAAGACCACTTTAGAAGTATGTCTCTAAATTTTACGAAACATTTTTGTCTTTCGTTTATAATAGTTTTATTCAGGATAGTCATTTTGTGGAGCAACCTTTGGTACTTAAGATATGCAATTATTGTGTTTTCTGTTACAGATACGAAACAAATATTCAAGACGAAAGTTGAACGATTTCGTAGGTATTTATGCTTCGAAGTAGCAAAGTCATAAATATTGTATTGATTTTACAATATAATAATTCCTTCGGTAATAAAGACATCCTTTAAAGACGTTATCTACGTTCTCTAAACAAACCATGAACAACTCGAAGAAGACTACAAAATTTTAACACTTGCATTTTTTTCCAAAGCACAAATAATCAACACAAAAATAGTAAACACTAAAATCGAATTTCACAACCGATCGCCAACCTTCACAATTAATAATTCGTTTAACTCGTTCGATCACCGTTAAATGTACATTTTTTAAAAGTTACCTCCCATTCTCCTTAACATTTCATTAACTTGTTCAATCGGTCTGAATTAAAAGTATAATCATTTCACGGTTAACGATTAATAAGTTAATCATCTTCGATGATTGCATTCGCAATCGATTATTCCTCTTGTTCGTTAGTCATGATTATTAATTACTCGGTAATCATAATCATTAATTATTGGCTTGATTACATTTTGCCAAACTCTGGCCTCTTTTGGTGAACTGTAGGCAATAACATCGATAATACGTATCGAAAACGACTTCATTATATCGAGGAAGAAAAAAGAAGCTAAGTAAATCAATAAATAAATAAACAAACAACGAAGTAATCAATTTCGTCAAAGATTCTCCCGACTGTTAGTAACTTCCAATTAGTCTGGAAGTGAGCCACAAACGAAAACAGGGAATGCGACGGAACTCGTCCGTGATCGCTCAGTTTCAGTCCATTGTGTGAAAGCGGGCAGGATTTACTGGGTTGCCGTTATAAAGTTTGCAAAGGGGAAACACTGGGTCGAGCAAATTGAACTGAATTACTTACCTGATACTTCTCGGCGGACGTTAGTATCTGAAGAAGGGGTGGTTGCGGTGCAAGGGCGACAGTTGGGGGTGCCGAATAGATGGTCGTGGTCGAAGGAGAATGCGACATGGCTAGTGGTACAGGGGATTGAGAGTCTTCCGGTAGTTTCTGTCCCACCAAACCCACCGACCTAGGATAAGGCGCGAACCTCTGGTCGCACCTGAGCCTCCTTCTAGAGTCATTACGTTTCCATTAATTTTCAAAGTTTACATATCGACCAGGAATCGAAAGAAACATCGTTTTTTTTTTCTCAATTTTGTTAGTACGTGTGCGATGTATTTTGTTCGCGTGACATTTTGACGAAAAGAGAAATTTTCTCGAAAACTTATCTCGAAGAATGGATATTTCAGAATTTGCTCGAGGAAGGTGAACAGGTTGTTTTTGAATTTTTATGAGGGAACGTTGCAACGAATACACGTCGTTCCATTGATAATGAACGAATGATGGTCACTTAGGTGACAATTTTTCTTCATAGTGGATGGAAATAAATAATATCTGACACGAGCAGCGGGAATATTTCAAATAATTACGGTAAATGGGACATTCTGTATGTTGTACATATATTTTGTATAATATATTAGGTTGTTCGGAAAGTCATTTCGTTTTCCAAAATGGAGAATGTACAATTTAATGAAATGTTTATACACTCTAAAGAAATCGTGTTTCATTTTCACGAAAAGAAACGAAATGACTTTTCGAACAACCCGATAATATTTTCTAAAGCGTAATAATACGTAATAGTGAGAATGCGGTATACTCGAAGTGCTTTCTCGATCTTAGTTATCTGATATTTAAACAAGTGTACAAAGAGTGTGATATTAATTAATAGTGTACAAAACGAAGGATGTGACCGATATAATATTGCGTAGGATGAAAGGATATAAATGAAAATCGAATGAAAAATATTCTACGGATGAAATATGTTTTCTAACACGAACGTTACACACCTGTGAGATGATAGTACATAGCTGGAGCAAGACCTTAATCGATCGTTGTGTACAATCGGCGACTGTTTGCACGAGAGCATCGAATGAGGCTTTGGTTTCCTCGGGCCACGTTCATGTTGTACTGCTAAACATCAGTCACGACGAATTTATATTCTCTTTGTGTTAATAATGATTAATACAACATTTTGTTAACAGCAATTATTACAGAATCCTAACGTTTCGATCTGTCCTTCGATGTTGAGGTAGGTACTTTTTACCATACCTCGTATTTTATCGATTACTTTTTACCATTGTGAAATATCCAGACTGATTAATATTTAAAAAATGAATCATCATTAATACTGTAGTAGTAACTGGATACTTGACTCTTCTTAACAGTTAAAGTGTTAAATAAGAGAATTTGGAAATAAACGAGTAAGAAATATTATTAATATTTCCATTTAGTTTTGGAATTGATATTCAAAGCATTAAATTGAAAAAATCAGCTTTCGATTTTGTACGAAATCAGATCTTTTGATTGTTACACGCTTGGCAAAATTCGATGTTTGAGATACTTTCCACGATATAATCAGAAATGATCTCTTAATGGCGGGGAACCATCTTCAATGGCACTATTGATACCACCCCAACGCTTATAGGGGGAGCAAAGAAGCTCTTGCAGGATTGAATACAAGATTGTAGGTTTCCCAGAATACATAAATCATAATTAGCTAAATTACGTGTCAAAAAAAAGATGAATCGTTCGACACGATCGACGAGCTTACAAAAATATCGTTAATGATCTTTCATCGTTATCGTTCATTTCCTCCAATTAAATATTTTCTAAAATTATCATTTCACAAAGTGGCGTGATCTTTTTCACTCAGAAATTTTTCAATTATTTCAGACCGGTATTAAGAAAATTCAGCTTCGATAGAATCTTAGCTACAGTATAATACTCAAGGGATAGAAATATTGAATTCTATTAAAAAAGAAAAGTAAAATATATACGTTGCAATCCTAAAAAAATTGATCTTGAGAGGAAAATATAGTATTCAAATCCAAGAAAAATATCCAACCGTTCTGTTCACGATCTTCCACCCTTTATAAAGAATTTTAAACAAAGTACAAATAGAGAAAAGTTACATTTATGATTTTTTACCAAAGAATCGTCAACGTTACCACAAACGAAAAATTCAAGTTCGCGAAATTACTTCCCTTCGAAAATACACTCTTCGTATTCGAATATATTCGAATTGATTCAACGAACATACAGATTCGTAATTCGCGAATATTGCAAGCTGAAACTAACCGATAAAATAGCGAATAAATTCTCGTGATTAAATTGTCCCCGCGGTGTATCGTAGAAACATTACATTATTACAGCACCGAGAAACGTGTCGATATCGTTTTCAATTATTATTCGATTCGTACAAAGTGATTCGGTCCTCGAAGGGTTTAATAGATTCGTTGATCGCGAAATGTACAAACGTAATTCACCCTCGAAGATTAATCGAGTCGACTCCACAGCCCGATAAATCGACCTCGATATCCTCCGTTCTTCTATTCCGCTCTGGCGCGAAGTCTTCGAAATCAAGTTCCATCGCGTCTTCGAAGCCATTCTCCGCGATTGGCCTAATTTACACAAGAAAACGTTCTCACCGGGCCCGATCGCGGATCAAGCTGTTCCACTCCAGCTCGGAGGGTGGCAATGGAACCAATTCACCCACGACGATCAGGAATCACAAATCATCCCTTAATAGCCCCACGGGCGGCGCTTTCCTATTAATATCACCCACGAACTTAACGGTGGGAGCGAAAAAGTCCGCGCAGGTTGCGCGGAATTGAGTTCGGGGGTGGAGGGGTTGAAACGGCCTGGTTCGAGATGTACGAGCTGTATTTCCCCACTGGTGGGGCGGAATGGCGGCAAGGTAGGTCGGCCAGGAGGTTGCAGGGGGTTGAAATCCACCGGGAGAGAAACGGGAGGGTGAACGTGTGCGGTGGCTAGCCGGGCGTCAGCTTCCACGGGGTCTTGTCGGCAAGACATCGCGAGAGAGGAGCGAGACGAAGAGAGGATCTCGCGTAGACACGGGCATACACGTTGAAATATGTAGAGAGTGTGTGGATGTACCCTGGCAAGGGTCAGACGGAGAGAGAGAGACAGAGAGAAAGAGAATGGAACTGCAACTGGGTGGCAAACACATCATCATTAATGAGGCTGAGCGGATAGCAGCCGTAGATTCCCACGTTCGCACTGGCGTCGCAATATCTGCGTTTCGCCCAGCCTCGCGCTAGCATTGGCGGCGTAAGGATCTCCGTTTGCCGACCTTTGACGACGGGATTGCGTGCGTGCAACGGGGAACGATGCCGGGAAGGAGGTTAGAGTTCAACGGGGAGACCTCGTTTCGTGTTTTCAGAGTAATTAATGCTCGATGGTTGACTTAAACTTCGTTTAAAGTCACTTTTAACGGGGAATCTCGTACGCGTTGGTTAAGGCTTGATCCGCGTTCAGAGGAACGATGTTACGGAGAATTGCGACGAGTCGGTATCGGGGAGTTAATATCGAGGAGTTAATATCGAGGAGTTAATATGGAGGAGTTAATATCGAGGAGTTAATATAATCGATGAGTTAATATCGAGGAGTTAATATAATCGATGAGTTAATATCGAGGAGTTAATATCGAGGAGTTAATATCGAGGAGTTAATATCGAGGAGTTAATATGGAGGAGTTAATATCGAGGAGTTAATATAATCAATGAGTTAATATCGAGGAGTTAATATAGTTAATGAGTTAATATCGAGGAGTTAATATAATCAACGAGTTAATATCGAGGAGTTAATATAATCGACGAGTTAATATCGAGGAGTTAATATAATCAACGAGTTAATATCGAGGAGTTAATGTAATCGACGAGTTAATATCGAGGAGTTAATATACTTGACGAGTTAATATCGAGGAGTTAATATAATCGACGAGTTAATATCGAGGAGTTAATATAATCGATGAGTTAATATAATCAACGAGTTAATATCGAGGAGTTAATATACTTGACGAGTTAATATCGAGGAGTTAATATAATCGACGAGTTAATATCAAGAAGTTCATATAATCGATGAGTTAATATCGAGGAGTTAATACAATCGATGAGTTAATATCGAGGAGTTAATACAATCGATGAGTTAATATAATCCTTTTGCAGGATAATTCAAGGACACAGGAGTTTAGGCTAATGTTGCACACGGATTTTGTTGTTGTTTGAAAGTGTAGCACTTTTTGGGGATGAAGAAGAGTAGCTTGACGCCATACGATATAAATTTATCAATGATAAATACACTTGTAGCGAACGTAAATGATTCTAAATAAAGAGAATAATTGTTTTTTAATTTGAACGATGATACGTGTAAGTATAATATTTATCATCACTGTTATCGCTATCACCACTGCTACCATTGCCACTACTACTATTTATGATGCTATTTATGAAATCACTATCACTATCACTACTGATTTCAACAATCGTATTTATGCTTCTTGGGTTCGGATATTTGTATGTAATGTAACTTAATTGATGCACTATAGTATAATTTAATTTAAAAAGAACCACTTTAAATATTCTGAATTTATTTTGTTCATTATCATAAGTACACATTTCGCATATGTTAATAACAAACGTCTTGTACGAATATTTGTGCAATAATAGGTAGAAATATGAGTATCGATAGACTTTGTAGATGTTTTGGAAGTAGATAGGCCGACGCAATGTTGCTTTCTGTGGATTTATGGCTGGGTAAAGGGTTATATGCATAGGTTCTTAACATAAGCCATGCAGCCTCATGAGCTGAACGATCACCGGTGACTTGCGGACGCTTAATTATTGAGTATCAATGGATATTGTTCAGGAAACTTGTTTAAGAACATCGTAATCTTCGTAGAAAACACTATTTCGGGGTCTACTCGGAGTTTAAATGTTATCTTTATAAAAAACGATAATTCTGCAGATGCTGGTAAAGGCAAACCTGTACACTGTGTACTTCTGCTCGTGTGTTGTATCTTGCTAAATATAATATTCTTATCTAAAGAAACACAATTACTTTCCATCAAAAAATTATACATTTATATATTTACAAATTTTTAAGGTTTAATTTGGTAGATTTAGAAGGTTTAAATTCTAATACAGTAAACATCGATCAATGGAACTCGCATAAACAGAAGCTCAATGGGACTTCGCGTAAACTATTAAAATTACACGTGACTCCGGGGATTACAAATTTGAGAACCTGTATCGATTTAATCAATATCTTTAAACAATTGATTTCGTATTCTTCTCGTTTGATATTTTAAACTAACATTTAGCCTCGTTAACTCTATCTACTTTCGGTGTACTTTAAACAGCACATGTTGTTTCTTCATTTTCAGATTTAAATTGCAGAATGTTCATTAGCGAGGAATGGAACGTTTTGTAAGCGTGCAATACGATGACGCGCTTGCAATCAGCTCAAAAGTAAGGTGAGGCAAAATCCGCTTCGGGTCTGTTTGTTTTATCGACTAAATTGGCCGTGCATCGGAACAGGTACAAATATTATTATTTTCCGAGAGTAATAACTGTTTTTTCATCGGAGTATTTCCTGCTGGAGGAAAAAAACAGCGAGCGGTGAGAGCTTGTTTGCTTTGTAAGCAAACTTCCTCGCATCGTGTACGCTGTTGAGATATTAGACTGTGGAAATTCATTTTTAAAAGCGTACTCGTATTTTCTTTCTATCCCCTGTGAAATGTTCAATACAATTTTTATTGGTCTTTAAACGAACGATAACTGCTGAGAGCAAGTGAAAATTCAAAGGACGCTCGAATATTACTTATATGTTGCAATTAGCACACAACAAGGTGATGCATTTCACGCCATGTGCATTCGACTTCCTTGATTATTTTAATAATATTCTACTTTTTCACAGTAAACGATGTTACAAACTCGTCGATAAATTGCCAACGAGGAAAGACCGTCGTCGTTTGATACGCATCGTTGATAAAATACACAGGGTTTAGAATGAAGGAGCTTAGGACGTATTTTAAAGAAAACTTACAAAGTACATCAAAGGAAGTGTCATTGGAAAATTAAATTCGAAATTTTGTCCCCCTTTTATACGTCAATAAAACGACGTTATACAATATTAAATATTAAAATATTTACAGTACTGTTGAATCGAAATTACTCGTGGAAACGACCATCTTGCAAAATATGACAACAAATAATTCGTATAGATACGCGAAAAATGTACTCCTTGTTTTTTTATTTGCAATAAAAAAGATTCGTTTGCATATTTATTTTCCTCGAAAATAATTTATTTTCGTGTTTCGTCACGTTTCATTTATATTATACCTGCAATATATATGAATTGAATACTGGCAAAACACGAAGATAATAAAATAAATTGTTCAACATTCGTTGCAATTATTTGATTTCACAATACGGTTCAAGAGAAAATAAAATTTGTTGGGAAACAAACAGTAATGTCACTGTTATGTTTCAACGATACATGTGCAATTCCTTATGAAACTTCGATTTCAATATTATTTTGTAAGAACTATAAGCACGTTATTGTAATTTTTAGTATATAAAAGTATTACTTGTGAATATAGACAGTTTTCAAGCCTGAACAAAAGATTATCTTCGTTAAAACGACTCAAACGTGGAACTTAATGCTCTTTATTTCGTTTCTCTGAAAAAGGACGTATTCATCAAAAGAAGCAACAAGCAAGGATCTGAGTGTCGAAAAACGGACAGGTTACATTAAAGAAAGCTTTAAATTCCATGTCCTGTATAAAACGCAAAAATCTATGCACGGACATGTTTCATACGAAAAGGACTCAAATTTCATTCCTTGTAACGAAAAACAATGAGCAGAAATTTGTGCGTGAACACGTTCCATTCAGAGAAGTCTGTAATCCCATTTCGTACAATGACATATGACACGCAAAAATCTATGTATCGATACGACCTATTAAAAAAAGCTTGTTATCCTGTCCCTTATAACGAAAAACAATCTGGACAAATTAAACGCAGAACTTGACGTTCTTTACATCGTTAAACTGCCCATTCTTCCAAAAATTACGCGCATTTATAAAAAGGGAGCAACGTGCAAGAATCTGAGGATGGACAAATCTTAAAAAAAGCCTATTGTTATAAAAATTAACGTGGACGAATTAAACGTAGATTACAATGTCCTTTATATCGTTCAGTTTTCCATTCTTCCGGATACAATACTGATCCATCAAAGGGAGTAACGCGCAAGAATCTGAGGATGAACGAATCTCAAAAAAAAGCATCCAATCCCACCCATTGTAATAAAAATTAACGTGGACGAATTAAACGTAGATTACAACGTCCCTTGTACCACACAGTTTTCCATTCTTCTGAAAACAATACTGCTCCATCAAAAGGAGCAATACGCAAGAATCCGAGGATGGACAAATCTTAAGAAAAGCAAGCAATCCCACCTCTTATAATAAAAATTAACGTGGACGAATGAAACGTAGATTACAACGTCCTTTATATCGTTCAGTTTTCCATTCTTCCGAAAACAATACTGATCCATCAAAGGGAGCGAGAATCTGAAGGTGAACGCGTCCTGTTGAAAAAAGTGTGCAATCCTATCCCTTATTACAAAACACGTGCTACGCAAGTCGAACGCTTGTCGCGGTTTCGTTTCGTTCAGTTTGTCATTCTTTCAAAAATTACCCGGGCTCGTAAAAACGGAGCAACACGTAAGAGTCGATTGTTAGGACAAAGAACGACACTCGTCGTCGTCGTCGCCGCCGAGGAAGGAAATCCCCAATTTGATCCCCAATGTTCACGTCTCGGATGGATTCCATCGGTAGGGAATACGTAGGTATATACGTTCCTCTTAATTCGCCGAAACAATTTTTCGTTCGGCGTAAGGGGCTTAAGGGGACGATTTTCGAGTACGTGCGTACTCACGATCCGGACGTCGAATGGACGTAGGGATTAGGATCGCATGCGCTGGAATGGACCGCGCCCTGTTCCCTTTTCATCCACACACTCTCTCCCTTTCTCTTTCGTCGGGACTCGCTCGCTCGCACGTACATCCCTGGTAACATCCAGTGCACACAGAAGCCACGAGCCACCGTAATACTCGCGTGCCACGTGTGGTCCACAATGTGAGTTCCCACAGTTGAGTGGCGTCAGGCTATATACGCAGGACGTGGCCAGGTTAGGCCGCGTGGGCCGTAAGGCTTTGCGTTTTGTCATTCGTGGCGAGGGTGAGCGAGAACGCGAGCCTACGGGCCGTGACACGAACAGAGTAGGAACACCCGGTTGCTGAGAAGAGCAAGGAGAGGACACCGGTGTATTCTACCCCGATACGGGGAGACAGCGGTCGACCGGTTTCAGAAGGAAAAGGAGCAACAGAGGATGTGTTTTCCATTTTATTTGAAAAGTTCATACGAGCATTTTAAGTCTCGTAAGTATTATAAGAATATTTTAAGCGATATCTCAAGTGTTATAAGAAAATACAACGGAACGAATTCAAACAGATACTTGATTTAGGATCTAGATTTTATCGGTGTACTCTGTTAATCGTTTTCGCGGGTTTGCAGATACTTGTCATTTAGCGAGTTACAGGAGCTACTGGTTGTGGATTGGTAAGCATTGGATGAATGTAAACGATTGTAATTGGATTTCAAGTAACGACGAGGATCATGGTACGGGTTTGAAGAGGGAAGAATTGCATCGAATCAAGGGTTGCGATAGGGATTGATTGAATTATGGATTTATTCAGTTCTTGGAAATCGTAGAATCTCTAGACTCCTGTTTAAAAAGAACATTTTCGACGTGTACATTCGTTTTATTAAATAAATGTTTTTTCGTAAACGAAGCTTGCGACTACCGTGTTTCTTTGTTACTGTTTCGATTGTTGCTTCTGGAAGGTTGAACGATATTAAAAAGAAATGACAACTATTTCGTTACGATTCTGTACTGAACTCCAGCCAAATCCCACATAAATCGTACAATTCGCTAAACTATACTAAACTATACTCGTTCTGTTCTCGATGCACGATCGATTCCCTCGAATTGTCCAAACACGTCGAGTCGTTCGAACACAATAATCGAATCGATTCGTGCGAAGGTAACCTCCGAACGCTATAAAAGAACCGAACAACCTCTGAACGCGGAAGCAACGCTAACTCCGAAACTGAATTGATAAAACTAAGCCCGAAACGGGTAACGAGAATGTGAAAATAAAAAATTCTTCGATTAAAGGGAAATCCGGTCCTTGAGGAATCCGATCGATTTAAGCCGGCCAAAGAGGAGAGCACGAGCGTCCTCGAGCAACTAACAAAAGTAAAATAGCGAGAAACAGTGCGAAACGGCGCAGCGCGCAATGCAAAAAAAAAAAAGAAAAAGAAAAAAAGAAAAAAAAAACAAGCGGATAAGAAAGCAAGTGTACAAGTGACAGAAATAGCCAGAGGGGGACACGAAGCGCACGCGATGCACGTAACGCGGGAGGAACGAAATTTTTACCGTGTGTTGGAGCGCGTGTGTGTGTGTGTGTGTGTACGCTCGCGTGATCATGCGTGGGGTCGGGGCGCTCACACGGGTCATGGATCACGGGGCTCACACTCTGTATCCTGCTAAACGGTAAACCGATCTGTGAACATTTCAGCAGTCAGCGATCTCGAAGGCTAATCCTCGAGTGAGTGGGGTTGATACATCGACTACCACCACCATCGCCGCCACCATCACTACCACCACCACCATCACCACCACCACCACCACCACCACCACCGTCACCTTCACCACCATCACCGTCGCCATCAACGTTTCCGTGGCGTCGAGTTCAGCCCGATTGAAGGGGCGGGGGGCTCGAGGGGTCGAATTCGCGATTCGTGTGTCGGACTCGCGTGTAGGACGCGCCCGTACACGTGTTACCACTCCGGAGAGATTCATATAGAGCTTAAGTGTATACGGGCAGGGCCGTGCGTGTGTTGAACGAAAACTGGGAAGGGAACCGACCCCATGAACCTGTTTCCTGCCTTCTGGAAAATGCCGCGCCTGTTGCGGCGCGAGGGCACACGACTCGTCAACATAGCGGAAAGTTTGCAGGTGTTTAGCGGGTTCGAATACTGAGACGAGATTGCCGAGCAACGCGAGCAACCGTAATTTTAACTACGGAAATCATTTTACGTACACGTATCCCGGTTGTTTCGGCGAGATCGCGCTCGTTTTGTCTCGGGAGACTTCGACACCAGTCTACGCAAACATGGTCGTACCGCTGCAAACCGCGAGACGGTCATCGATTTCTTTTTTTATGGTATGTTTCGTTCGTGATTCTTTATGGAGTGTTATATTCTTTGGAGAAGCGTCGAGGTTGGTTCGAGGAAGGAAGGAAAGTGCATATCACTGCATTGTTGAGTTTGACGGGGGAGGGCATGCTGCGGGCGCTTTTGTGTGCATTAGAAACATTAACGATAGACATTGTTTCGAAGTTGAGACTGTTTTTTTAGAAATATGAGATTTAACATTTTCTTTGTTACGTTACAATTGTCACCGAATGCTGGAATTTACGGTGTATTATAAAATACGGAGGAGAATTTTTTAATAATTAAATTAGTTTGTAAGAAGTGTTATAAATTGAGTAGCGACAGAAGTGATTAGGTATTTAGTTTATAATGGAGAGTTAAGAGATTGTAGTGTACGTAGGTTAGTCTAAAGGGTCGTCATGAATTTTAGAGGCATACTTTACACCTCAATGACGAAAAGGTTCTAATAAACTTTTAATTGAAATAGTAATTCATTGTGAAAATGGTCTCTATAGTGTGCTTGTTTAGAGGTATAAGAAATTGACGTCAATTAACTGCTTCGTGTATGTTTTGTACTATAACTCAAAGTGATTGTTATCTTAAAAATGAATTATTTACGAATTCATGTTTATTTAAATTTGTTTCATAGTTTTTTAATATAAAGTATACTTATAAATGTGACACCCCTTTAGACTCACAGTGTATGGTACTCGATATTGCTCTTCGATAAAAATTATACAATATATGTTCGTATGAAAAGTAAAATTCAAGTTTCATAAAAATTTATTCTTGGGGTTGTAAAATCGAACTATTTCGACGAATATATGACTGCCCAATATATATGCTGTAATTTCCAACATGGAAACTGTACAAAAGAAAGAACTGAATAAAAAATCAGAATTACTGTGTTTTACATGTAACATGTAGATACGTTCCATGTTAATAGAACTTGATCCGTTGTCTCTTCTCGAAATTGTAGTACGATTCATGATGCGAGTAAGTATGTACATATGTTATGCAGATTAACGGGAGGGTTAGCGTATGCGACATGTCACATATGTATGTTTAAATGAGATGACCAACGATTAATGGATTGTCTGACAAGCTTATGCATTTAGTAGAACCGACCTTGAGATTCTTAACTGTAACGAAAACTGCATTTTCCGATCGTGTTGTCGTATACATACTATATACTCAAATATCATTTAAGGACCAATGGTACACTATGAAACGAAGCATCGATAATTTAACGAACATTTTAATTTTAATTTAATTATCGCGTATCTGAGGGTTGTTTAAATCCTTCAAAAACTATATAAAAGTTTATAACTCATCACGTATGCATATCTCTGATTTGAATCATTTCTG
Source organism: Ptiloglossa arizonensis (assembly GCF_051014685.1). Taxonomy (NCBI): domain Eukaryota; kingdom Metazoa; phylum Arthropoda; class Insecta; order Hymenoptera; family Colletidae; genus Ptiloglossa; species Ptiloglossa arizonensis. The sequence goes on from NC_135055.1 coordinate 12,578,210, forward strand.
GAAAATATTCAACTATGTATAATTGAAAATAATCCGCGATTTGGATTTATTTCCAATACCAATCGTCACCGCAAATTTTTGTATCTACAACCCTTTAGGTTCTTTGCGTATTATTCTACATAATCGGTAAAACGATACGAACAAGTTATGACCACAGTACACATATACACGTGTTTCTCGTAATTCACACAACCCGTGTTGTTTCAATTTCTTATTTTTCGGCGCCGACATAAATTTCAAAACCATTAAAAACACAACAGAAATATTCGCAATAATTCTATCCGTAAAAATTCATAAAATTGGCCACCAATGCGAGTTCGATTCGAGCTGAACAAACCTAAACAACGATGAGGAGGCAACCGCTCGAATCCGGTGTAAAACTCGTCTGTTGAAAACGGGCTCTACCGTACCCGGTTACAGCGCCGGAAACCTTCGTTCGAATAGCTCTGGTGAGTTGCTGCGTTCGTCTAAAACGCATTAATCGCTGGATTCCTCGCGAGAGAGTTCTAAAAAGCGATCCGTCCGCGAATGAAAACGGCAATGTGTGCACCCTCGGTGCAGAAGCTCGTGGATGTAATTCTCGCAGTTACGTGAACCGTACCCGTGGTGCAGCTCCTCTGAGCGTTAGTATGACAGGTGACGATCAAAGCCCAGCTTAGCGCAACGACTCGTTCCGTCCACACAGATCGTACCCCGCCGCAAGAGGGAGAGCAGTAGCATCCAGGGACTGGTTCCATCTTCCTCTTTTCTACGGTGTGTCAGTCTGGCTTCGCGTGTTCCCCTGTTTCTGTCTCTCTTCCAGGACCCGCTTTACAGTTTACCGTTTATGTGGATGGATTGATGCTGCCGGCCGCGTGTACGGCACGCCTCGCTTCGTTGCGTTACCAGCCGTCCACTCCCACGCAACCCCCTTCCATCATTCTCACCCCTGTTCTATGGTTTTCGCCGTGTCTATCTTTCCTCGTTGTGCTCGTGGTCCACGAGACCACGTTTCCAACGCGGACGGCCGCTTGGCCGCAACCGTAACGCCGTAGGCTCGTTTCTTCCAGGTCACTCTCGCACGGAAGGTAGTTTTCTTAGAGCGAAAGAGGGTTGATAGCTATGGAATTTGTTGTCCAGATACGGAGAACAGCTATACAGACTTATTTTCGCGAAGATTGTGCCAATTGACAGTGAACATCGTTCCCGACACAGTGTGGAATCACAAGAAATTAACACTGTAGGCTCGTTTGTTCCAGGTTACTCTTGCATAGGAGGTTGTGTTCTTAGAGCCAAAGAGGGTCGATAGCTATGGAATTTGTTGTCCAGATACGGAGAACAGCTATACAGACTTATTTCCGCGAAGATTGTGCCAATTGACAGTGAACATCGTTCCCAACACAGTGTGGAATCACAAGAAATTAACACTGTAGGCTCGTTTGTTCCAGGTTACTCTTGCATAGGAGGTTGTGTTCTTAGAGCCAAAGAGGGTCGATAGCTATGGAATTTGTTGTCCAGATGCGGAGAACAGCTATACAGACTTATTTCCGCGAAGATTGTGCCAATTGACAGTGAACATCGTTCCCAACACAGTGTGGAATCACAGGAAATTAACACTGTAAGCTCGTTTGTTCCAGGTTACTCTTGCACAGGAGGTTGTATTCTTAGAGCCAAAGAGGGTCGATAGCTATGGAATTTGTTGTCCAGATACGGAGAACAGCTATACAGGCTTATTTTCGCGAAGATCGTGTTAATTGACAGTGAATAATGGAATCATGAGACATTACACCGGTAACTTGTCCAAGATCCAACCCAGACCACTTGCGGTCTTTCTTTTAGTGTTCGAGGTGATGAAAATTACGTTGATCGATGCTTGTATTGTTTCAGTCGATTCGTGAATTTTATTGAGAACGCATAATGTTTTCGACTCTAGAATTCAAGCCCTCGTCGATACATTTAATCGGAGTTAACAAGGAATTACATAACGTTCGAAAAGTGTTTTTACAATTAGTTGGGCTTACAATGGTAATATTTTTTAAAAACTTTTTTGAAACACATAATATATATGTCGTACTCCTATTCTCGACATATGTCTGTTTTTACCGGTGAATTCTTCACAGTTTCATTTTTAAGACGGGATTCTAATCGATCGAATGTTTTCAAATTTAAATTATGACTCTATCAATTATTATCCATAATTTTTTCATACATTCTGTATTATTTATCTACAATGACGATAAATTACTAAAATCGAGTACATTTATATATTCGAAGAACCGTGATTTCGAATGAACTTGAAATAGAAATAGATGGTATAATTAGACACTTGTACTCCGAGTATCACGATCGACACAACCGCGGAGAATTGGTCGTGAAACGTTATCATAAAACGTTATCGATGAATCGACCGGTTGAACTTTACGTTCAAATTTGTTGTATCTTTTGGTAGAATTGCATAAACGCGTTTCAAGAGACACTGACAACGAGACAACCACCGTGACTCAAATTCCAATCTTATTTAGAAGGTCGTCCCCAATTAGAGTGCACTCGAATGCGACGCGGGTTAATGCGATTTTAATTATTTTCTTCGCTATCGACGCGTGAAGCGATTCCACGACTGCTGAGAAGGTAGAAACCGAAGTATTGGAAATAATCCCGATTTTCTACTGGCGAAAGGGGCAAACACGAGGCGCGTCGGTTTAATTCCGGTTCAGAGTACTTTCGTACTTCCAGAAAGGGTGGCTTCGAATTATGAACGGAAACAAAGAGATTTAAACTTCGAAGTTGCGAGCCGCGATCGATTGGGCATGAAACGAGACGAAGTTTGCAGATCCAAGGGCCTCGCCCGATTTGAATGTGTACATTGGAAATGATGTTGACCGTACGGCCAGGCAGGAGCAAGGGGTTCATTATTTCGTTTTGACAAGTCAAGACTTGGCCTCTCGTGCCTTTGTACTCGAGCAAAAGGGAGGCATTGTTAACGATTTAGACGACAAAGTCTCGTAGCACGACCAAAGCCACTTTCAACAAGCTTCAGATGTAGAAACTACTGCTGGAAAGATCTAAGATGCGAAGTGCAACGATTCGAGATTGAACTGACTTCGCCAGCGAAGCGAAATAACAATTTGTGTGAACATTACACAATGGTCGTAGTGTCGTACAACCTATAGATCTTTGTATATATGACAACGGTGAACGTATAAACAAAGGAAGTATGAACTACAGAATCGGTGTCTAGATTCCAGTCGGTTTATTTGATACAATTTGTATATAATAAGATTACTGTAAATGTAGAGTGGATTGTTGCGGATGGTTTTTCAACCAATTGTCAGAAATATTGTTGAAGGGCAATTTAGTAGAGAAAAAAAATCAAGAAAAAAATAGTACAGGTCTTCGTGTATCGCAAGGAGCAGGAAACATCAATCTCGAGTTAAGTGGAATGTGGTACCATGAGCGAAAGAAACATAGATAATCGCTATAACTAAAACGTGTGAATATATGTGGATTGAAACGTGTGAGTGAATCGATTAAAACGTCCGATCCAATACGAACTGCAATTCCTTCTAGGACTTATCTTCTAGGACTTGTCCTTACTCAACATTTCCTAGCCTGACTACAATTTCGACTCTGTTCGTATCTTAATTGCACCAGAGGACTCTCTAACTGTGTCACTTAACCAAAACTAAATACAGAGACGAAAGAAACGGAGAACGAAGCAAAACGGTTTAAAAATTTTACGATAAGTTTAAAAATGATACTTTACAATAATTAAAAATGAAGTCTCGGGGTGAATACTTGTCTCCTGCGAATTCACAAAAGGAGAGACCTAAACTAAATACAGAGATCAAGGAAACGAAGAACGAAGCAAAACGGTCTAGAAATTTTACGATAAGTTTAAAAATGAGGTCTCGGGGTGGATACGTGTCTCCCGCGAATTCACAAAAGTGGAGAAAAGAAGCTGAAACTTCCCCCAAGAGCGAAAATCATCGACTCGAAGGAATATTCGGGAGCCCGGTACCAATCCTCTCTTTCCCTTTACAAGTTACAAATCCGACGCGGTAAGCCGTTTGGTAATCTTCTGATATCGTTTAACGCCATATTTCGCAAAATATACGGGCCTCGGAGCCGCGCGGGGCATTTCGTCGGCAAGGTAGACGGGCAGAGCAAATGACACCGAGAGGGATGAATTTCTGTTGAATGAGGAGGGTGCTGGTACAGGCTTGGTGTGAGGGGTTAGAGATCTCCGGGTTGTCAGGCGGCGGATGATTGCGTGCCTGCGGCGGCGCTTCGCGAAGCACCGCGTACATAATATATACCACTTACCCAGTGGTCACCTACGGTTTATGGGCTCCTCACAACGTTTCACGATACCATCTCGGTTAAAGCCCGCGATAAAATCGCGCGAATAAAATGGAATCTTTAAAGTACTGCTCGTTCGATCCGAGCGGTTGTCGGTTTCACGTCGTAGATGACACACGCGCGCTGAGAATCGAATTCAACTCACGAACGAAAATTTAAGGAGAATCTCATCTTTACGAGAGTATTGGCAATTGATTCGTGAGATTCTTCCGGTGAAAATGTGTTCGAATTTGACTTTTCATTATTTTAATTACAGGTTGTATCACGAATATGCAAATACCCGCGGGTTTTGAATAAGACGGTGTTTGAAGAGATTTTCATCGGAAAAACTTTGTCGATTTATTGATAATAGTTTCGCGAAGATAGAATGAAATGTATACAAATTGTTACGTCAATGGTTGACGTGCATCGATACGTGTCATCGCTTTGAAGTTTCGGACACCGAGCGCGCGTAACGCAACACTCGCTCGTTGTTGCTCTATCTCGCTCACTCTCGACGAATCCTGTTCGCTTTATATACATACTCCCTTTGTTTTCAAGCGAACCGGCGATTTAGATTTTGTCAGTTGAAAACGAAATTACTAGCTTACCGTCGAATCAATTCTGTTGAATAAATTGCAACCGGAATTTTATTTCGATACGTATAAGTGATCGAAAATTTTTTAAATTTGAGATCAGATCGAAATGTAATTCTGGTAATGATGTAATCATCGGTTTATTCGACGAATAAAGTTCGATTTTCTCCATTGTGCATCAGTGTGTTCTTTTGTTTTCTAAATGTGTAATATCTTACGATATACAGAATCGTTCAGTCAAATTTTCATAAAGAATTCGTCTCTATGTGATAAAAATTTGTTATCAGTGACAGAGCTTTGGGAAAATGTATCGAAAATTTATAGAGACTTTATCTTAAAGTAGAATAATCTTCCTAAATCTTTACATGTATTCTATGACATTCTAAATATACTACAAGTAGTGTTTGCGAAAAATTGAAATTATTAAATTTCAAAAATGTAGGTTATCGTGACACATTCGTCTTTTAAATGAACTCCGTACATAATAATGCGTCTGAAGTAAAGTTAACATTGGTTATCACCTTATACAGGTAGCTTTGTAAAATTGTTGTCAAAACATTTCGAAGTTCTTTCAGTAGTTCCGTAATTTCCAAAACTTGCCTACTGAAATCATCAAATTGACTACCAACGTTAGCAATTTCTAATTTTTTTCTTCCGATTTGTGTAACAAATCAATTAATTTTTAATCACTCCAATTACACTTTAGAATCCCACCCGAACAGATTACCATTTGTTGAACAATTTCCTCCGTGTGTAATTACATAAATTGTTCGTTCTGTCAACTTCTCTCTGATGAAACAACAACTAAATATTACCTAAAAAATGATCTCGTGATCAGACACCTAAACCTTGTTGCCCCCTCGCGAACGAATCTATTTTCGAAATTGATCGAGCGGGCAACTTCTTCTAATGATTTGTATCACGCACACACTGTCTGGCAGTTACATCTCTTGAAAATTACCTACATTACTTCTTTCATCCAGCATCGTAAAAACGTGGTAGAACCGACCCCTTCGTGCGCAGGATTCATCCCCGTTGATTATCTTCGCGAACTACCGCTAATTTTCAGGAAAGTAAGAGCGACCGGAGAAAGCGTCTCGCGACTAGCATATACTCGCGCGTCCTCATGAATGATGACCGTGAGAGTAAGAGAGAGAGAGAAAGAGAGAAGAGAGAGAGAGGAAAACGCGAGAACGAGAGGCTCACCTCACCCCGTGTGGAGTCTCCTTAACGTTAGGAAGCTCTGCCACTAATTGAATCTCCTCTCTTACTCGCGTCTGAAGCCTCAGCAACCGCTGGGAACCGGAGCACCCGTCCTGCATTAAGCACCCCCGACACCCTGGGCACCCTCATCCCCATCGAGCGGTCTGGTCCGCCCCTGGCTGCTTTTCTCTTTCGATATGTACCTCTGCCTCTCATCCTTCTCTCTTCGCCTTGCTCTGTACCTTCCTTTGAATATGTTCCGTCTCTCTTTATCTTCCTTATACCTTCTTCTTCGTCTTCTTCTTATTTACCTCCACCGTGTACGTACTCGTCTCTCTATTCATTTGATTTCGTATCTTTTTCATTCTCGTTCGCTACATCCTTTTTCCATAAATCAACGATAGCTTCGAATTTTCGATCCGGTACCTGTCGTAGGTTGCTCGATATGTTTCGTCGTTCGATAAGAAACGGAGCTATTAGGTTCGTTGTTTTATTTGTTGAAAGATGGTAACGTTGTTCGATGAATATGTTTGTAGACTTATGTAGATCCGTCGACTCGTTCGTATATTTACAGTTGTTCAAACGTTGAAGCGTCGTAGTATTTTTTCACAATGGAAGAAACGACGAAACTTAACGAAGAATCTAGTATCTGGAGTACTTCTGTTATCGTTCTGTTTTATTCAGATCATTTTGTTTACTCAGTTCACGCTACGCGATTTACATACTTTAACCTTTTTCGTTCGTCTGGTTATCTCTGGCTGCCTTACTGTTTTTGTTTCTTTTTTTTTAATATACATGTTATTGTTAGTGTTTGTATTTTGTTTCATTTATCTGTTTCGTTTCCATTTGGATCCATCGCTTTGATTTATTCAATCATTGTTGTTTGTTTATCTTACTCGATGATGTTGCATTAGAATTTCTCATATCTTGGTATATAGTATAGTTGGCCATTTTAAGCGGATAATATAGTATAGTGTGAGATTTATGTTAGGAACTTTAACACGATGAATAATTCGGTATTAAGTGCATAAAACCGATGAAAAATCGTCAGATTTCGTTGCACAACATTGTACAATACGAAAGGATTAAAATGCATGTATTATTAGAAGTAATAATTCATTTTGGAATATGGTAAAATATTCAAAAACAATGCGAACGAAGTAGTGACAACTTAGAAACTTTGCTCAGGTGTAAATATTTACGGCAAAATTGTATTAAAGTCCTACACCATAGAATAAATCAATTTCAACGCTTAATATTTATAAAAGTATCTTTTTAGTGTTTCAAAAGTGGAATCTAAAATCTTTGAAAGAAATTTCAAATTTTTCTGAATTCAAATATACAGAATATAGTGTTTAAAGAAATCATTTTTCGATTGTCACTGTGCTCTCTATATATTTAATTTTGACACTATATCTATTGCACAGTAAAT